>NW_016107428.1:6921756-6950580 GCF_001604975.1 Cebus imitator
AAAAAAAAAAAAAAAAAGAAAAAGAAATCCAGTATGAAGCCTTACATAATACAGATGCTTACAAAAAGAGAAAAAAGCACCAAAAAATAGTCAAGGCTATGAAAGATAATTAGATAACTATGACTAGAGAATAAGCTACATCCTTGCTCCCAGCTTTCAATCACTTTAATTAGAAATTCCTGAGTCACATGGGAAAGGTAGCTGCCCCTGCTCTACTTTGAAAACCCTAAAACATGTCATTGTAATAAGTAAAGCCACTGATTAAAAGGTAAAATGTCTGTCAGTCTTCTGAACTGTTTCTTTGTTAGTGCTACCATAAGAAACATCACAGCCTGGGTGGCTTAAACAAAAGAATGTATTTTCCCACAGTTTTGGAGGCTAGAAGCCCACAGTCAAGGTGTCGGCAGGGTCAGTTCCTTCTTGGGGCTGTGAAGGAAGAATCTGCTCTTTCCTCACCTTGGCTTATAGGTAGCAGTCCTCCTCCTATGTCTCCTCACATAGTCTTCCTCTGTGCATCTCTCTCTGCCCATGTTTCGCCTTTTTATAAAGACCACCTAATGACCTCCTTTTAACTTCGTTATCTCTTTAATGAACCTATCTCCAACTAAGGTCACATTCCAAGGTACGAGGGGTTGGCGCTTCAACATATGAACTTTGCAGGGGACACAATCCAACCCCACAAACTTAGAAACCCTTTAAGTCTCAGACCAAAGAGTACGTACTCACTATGACAGTCATTTTATGCTTTTTAAAGCCTTTTTATTGGAAAATATAAGATTCAGAAAATGCTAAGACATCAATCTACAGCATAACAAATAATTATAAAGGAAACACCTACATAACCACCATCCAAGTCAAAAAATAGATCACTGTCAGCAACCTGGGACCCCTGTATGCCCTTTCCTGATCACGCGCCCCTCCCTCCTCCAGGAGGTCTCACTATCATTACTTTAAGGAAAATGACTTCTTTTCTTTCCTTCATGGTTTTACCACTTTTAAATGTATCCCAAACACAATACAGTTTGGTTTTTGAACTGCATGTGAGCAGAACAATATTGTAATACATTATTTAGGGTCATCTTTCACTCAAGATGTTTGTAAGATTCATCCATGTAATTACATTTTTAAATGGTTTCAAAGAATATTCCATTAGCCTAATTCAACTTAGCTGGTTAACACTACATTTTCTGATATTTGCCAGTCTTGCTCTTAATGTCCCCACATCCTTCAATGTCTACATCAAAGTCGTATGTACCCATTGAAACTACTACAAATACAACTGACTTTTATAGTGTCTATTAACCAATCGACCTGATATGTTTCAGGCAATGCAATAATATTCTAAGCTGAAATGGCCTGTAGTCCCTTTCTCCCAAAGTGTGTAAATGGCAAGCCAAAGGTGTAAGAGAGTATGATTCAGTGCTTGGAGGGGACAGGCATTCGCAGAGTCTGGCTGACAAGCTTCACTGATGAACACAGAATCTTCAGTGTAACCTGTCAGACTACACTGACCTTAGAAGCTTGCCCAATTCTTGTTGGATTTTCAATAGTCAGAAAGTATTTGCTTCTTGATCGGTTCAACATGAGATTTCCTCATTACTCTGACCTTGCCTACGCAGGCTGGAATCGGACACTAGTTTGGTTAACTCATCTACGAGCCATATGGAGGTAGACTGACTGACTCTCTTTCACTTCATATTCTAAGCTTGGACTCTAATTTCTGCTTAGAAGTCTCCATCCAGTCTTCATTTCCTAGTTCTGATGATGAGCTGTATTTTCTGATTGTAATTTAAATACAAGTTCAAACAGTGATGTGACTCCTCTACAAAATGAATCACAGTTGGGAAGTTGTTTTCTCTGTCATTCCAGATATATCTCTATGAAGTAGAAATGAACTAAGTAAAAAGAAAGAAAAAAAAAAGAATTGGCCAGGTGCGGTAGCTCACGCCTGTAATCCCAGCACTTTGGGAGGCTGAGGCGGGTGGATCACAAGGTCTGTAGTTCAAGACCAGCCTGGCCAACATGGTGAAACTCTGTCTCTACTAAAAAAAAAAAAAAAAAAAAAAAATTAGCCAGGCGTGGTGGCAAGCACCTGTAGTCCCAGCTACTCGGGAGGCTGAGGCGGAAGAACTGCTTGAACCCGGGAGGCAGAGGTTGCAGTGAGCCGAGATCAGGCCACTGTACTCCAGCTGGGGCAACAGAGTGAGACTGCATCTCAAAAAAAAAAAAAAAATTTAAGGAACATGAAGTTTTCATTTTCATTGAAAATGCTTTAAGAAAACAGCTTTTCCTTTTAAAATTACTATTACTTTTTAGTCTCTATAAATGTTACTAGGAATAAAGTGAAAGCCACCCTTATTTCTAATACTCAGAGACATTTTGCCATATATCCTTCCAGACTTTTCTTTTCTATTCATAAATACACAAATAACACAGGCAAATGGATAACAAAAATGAGAACATGTTATAAATGTTGTTTTGTTACTACCTTTATTGCCTGAAAAATATATCGCAGAAACCACCCCGTGGCAATGCATTTTTCCTTATAGTGTCATTTTAAATGGCAAAATAGAATTCTATTGTAAGAATGTACTATAATTGATTAGGCATCTATTTAAATAATCTCTTTCAGGAAGATGTATACATGATCAATGAGAACATCCAATTCTTATCTTCTGCCTTAGCAGTTTGTTGTAACTTAAGACTAAATACGTTGGAAGAACCTTAGTTACAACCAAGATGATTAATGACTAAAAAAGAATTTCTAATAAGATCAATAAAGATTTTAAATATTTCATGCCTCATTGCTAGCATGTACACAAGACAATGCCAAGCATTCAAACTTCCAGTTAAGATGAAATCTAAGTGTTTGGTTTTTTTGTCCAGTAAAAATTCCAGTGCCTCCAATGGCAACTAAGAAGTTAAATGAAATCCAAATGTTCCTCTCATCACCATCACAAGACCAGATAAATAGCTCCATAGGCTACTTAAGTTTAGAAGACGCCTTAGAATGCAATACTTCAGGGACCAAAAAAATAAAAGTTTCACAATGAAAACAGCCTAAGAGACACACCCACTTCCTTTTATCAGGAAGAAACACAATCACTCTTATACCCAAAGACAGGGGCAGGAGAAAGTTAAGTGAAAAGAAATAGTAAGTAGGTACTCTTTTTTGAAAACATTTGTATGAGACCTTAAAAGACCACAAAAATGTCAAGCTACTGTTAAAAAGTGACAGACTATAAAAAACACAACTATTTTGAATCACTCCACTCTAGAAAATGAAAAGACTGATATTCATAGACACAACCTAGCAGAACTTGGCTTTTGTTTACTCTATTCCAGATAATAATTCAAAACACACAAATGTTGATTTAATATGCTTCTTTATACAGGTATAACATAATTTTTCCCCTGCACATATTACATAAAGAAAGATCTAACATCTCTGCGGTGCTATACAGTTTCAGGTCATCTAAATGTAGTATCTGATAACTTTGTTTAAATGGTAAACATGACCATTAATTTCTGTTAAGCTTAGGTGTACAATAATTACTCCCTGATTTGAAAGTGAATCAATATCAATTGAAAATTATACCAAATTTTAAGGAAACAATAATATTCAGTCATGCGTTCTTTTCACACGCCTCTGTGATCTGTCTTCAGGATCCAAATTTGCCTGGTGCTCTCCTCTCCAAGGTCATCAGCTGACTTCCTTCATATGCAATACTTATTCATTTCATTTTCATAGCACTTCTTACCATCAACTATCACTTCCTCAGCCTTCCTGACAACATACTATCCTGAATCACTTCTCACCCTTCTCTTCTAATCTGGTTAATTCAAACATTACCCAGACTCTATTAAGACAGTGCCACAGGACTAGGTCCTACAGGTAAGGAGGAAAGAAGGCATGACCTGTCCTTGGGAAGAGAGATGCAGGAAACTAGTATTTCGACCCAAAATGATAAGAATTTAATGCATGGCCAAGTTGACAACAGAGTACCAGGGAGAAATATTTAAGTCATAAATCAAACCTAAAGATTTATGGTCAAAGAAAGTGTCTTAAAGGCTGTGCAGCTCACCAATCAGGTTTGTGGCAGAAGACATTTATATTCGCCCAACAAAGTGATCCTCAGGCCCTTGGCTGCCTGGAAAGTCTTCCAAATTTTCTCCTGGCAGCTTTCTGGTCCACTTTCATGACAACTGTTTCTTACTTTCCCCATTATCCTCAAAATTTCTATATAGGCTTTATTTGTCTCACTCACAGAAGATGGCCTAGCCTCCATCTTCAGAGAAAACAGATATATTCATATAATCCATTAGCAGAGAAGCCTTACTATTAACAGATAAAGTGCAGAGTCAGCAGCATAGTACAAAACAGTGCTTTTATTGTTTCCTAAATCACCAGCTCAACTCCTCACATAACTACCTTGAGAGGCCAGGGAAGTCCTTCCTCTCTCCCTCTCTCTATGGATCCTTAAGGTAAGTGTCTTACCTCCTCTTCCTGAGCCTGAGGCTTCCTCTCATTCTCCTCTGTGGCTGGCCAAGCATCTCCACCATTTGGTTCCATTAGATCTTTCTTCTGTATAAAGGGTAGAGGTCAGAATGGCAGTGATAGGGTGAATCCTTCCTCTTCAGTGAATCAGGAGAAAAGAACTTCCAGATCTGGCCTCAAAATGTCTCCAGCATTAAGGAAGTCTCTGGCAAAATGAAATCCCTCTCAGCATAACCCTAGAACCCAGAAAGTCTCCAAATCTCCATCCCACCCAATAAAAACTGTTTCCATTTCCTAGTCTGGATAAGGCCCCGAGGGGGACGATTGTGCCCCAAGTCCCAGAAAAGGTGGGTGAGTAGGGCCTGAGGGAAAAATATCCCATCCTTTCTCACAGGCTTTTGTGTTTTACTATAACTGCTTTCTAGGAATCAAATTTAAATAAGCTAGAGGCTAATAAATTATTTTTGCTAGTCACAAGAAAATGTATTTCACATGCAATTGCTCTGGTTCAGAAACACCATTTTGTTCGAATTCCACCCAACAGTATGCATTACATGGAGTGATTTTCTACACCTGGAAGAGGTTTTGGAATCAAATTAACTAAAGTTGCAGGTTAACCAATAAAGGCAAAAATTTGTCTATAACTTCCCTGTAACCTGTGGGTATTTGGAACTGACACTTTCAAGTTCATTCATACATTCATTCAATATACATGGAGCACCAGATACTGTGCTAGGCCCTGGACACACAGTAGAGAATAAAACAGATACACATGCCACTGCTTAGAGACTACTGAGGAGACAGATAATAAGCAAGTAAGCAGAGCATTACAAATGGTAATAAGTGTTTGCATTACACCCTTCAACAAAATTATACTTCCAAGCACTACCCCACTGCCATCAGGCTCCTCAGCAGGATGAAGCAGTGACCAAGAAAACATGGTAGAAAATTGCAGCAATTTGTTGGTCTAGGAAACATCTGCATTTAAACTCTGATTTAAACTGTTCTGATTTGCAGAACAGTTTGGAGAAGTCTTCAGGCCAGTGGCTCACCAGACCAAAGGAGGCTTCTTATAAAATTTTATATTCAATCAAACTGATGTTCCACATACTAGGTAAGTTTCTAACCTAAAACACTATTAACCTGAGCGATCAGTAATAGCCAGTCCACACAAGCCTCAAAGCATATTTATATGCTAGTGTCACTTCCACCTAACCAATAAAAAACTCTTCAAATCAGTAAACTTGACATGTCACTCAAACAAAATAATCCAGCCCCAAGTGGCACAGAAGCCAAGAGATTGTTTGCCAGGGAGGGTATCTCCCTGATATCTAAGATAGGGCTGGAGGGATTTTCTTAGATTTCTGAATCACAATGGCAAGAAACAGACAACTCGTGGTTTACGTTCACTGGCTCATCATCTTACTGATGTTTTCACAGTCCTGGAACCTTGACAAATGGCTCTATGACCTACAAAAAAACTGAAGAAGCATCTATTAACTAAAACTCATTTGAAGCCCTGAAATCTTAATCAAGGAATAAGGAGGATGATCAAATAGCAGAATTTTTTCCACCTAGCCAAAATATGTGCCTCACCTCCCAGAAACTGGGCTTTGCACATAAAGGGGAGGAAACTACTCCCTCGACCTGCATTCTAAAGTCACTGAGAACTTCTCCTATATCTTAGTAAGTCTGTTCTTGTACCAATTCCACTTTAATTTCCACCAGCTTCACTTTCCAGCATGCAATGGATCTGGGACTTTGATCACAAATATTAAGTCAATCATCGGAGAAGTTTAGCCTAGAAGAATGAATAGCAGTATGCTGTGCAGTGTGCAAAATTGTTGGCTTGGAAAATACTTGTGTTTCCACAACATTAAATAATCAATTCCCACCCTCATAAAAGGACCTGAACAAGAGACCAAAAAATCCCTGCAATGGACAACAGATCCACAGCCAATAAAGGCCAAGATAAAGTACAGTTAGGTCCAGACTGTACACAGCACTTTGCCCTCCAATTTAAAAGGCCAAAGGAAGACTGTCAAACCTTCAAGATCACCCAAAATAGAGACACCAAGAATTAGGATAAACGTGGCCTACAATAGAAATGAACAGACTTCCCCCAAACTAAGACTAAATAAGGAAGAAAAATCAAGGATTTTTTTTTTTCTGTTTGGACTACTATCAAAAATACCATAAACTGGGTAGATTATAAACAACAGAAATGTATTTATGACCACTGGGAGGTGCAAGATCAAGTCCAAGATCAAGCAGGCAGATTTGGTGTCTGGTGAGGGCATCTTTCTGATTCACAGGGCTCCTTCTTGCAGTGTCCTTATGTGATAGAAGGGACAAGGCAGTTATATGGGGCCTGTTTTGTGAGATTGCTAATCCTATTCATGAGGACTCCACTGTGATGACCTAATCACCTGCCAAAGACCACCTCCTAATATCATCACGCTGGAGGTTAGGTTTCAACATATGAATTTTGCAAGGGTGGGGACAGACACAAACATTCAGATCATAGCACATGGGTCCTACCAAAACATCTTACTGCATAAAAGACACAAGTGATATATAAAATTTTACTTTATGATAAAAGTACACTTCAGAAAAATGAGAAAAGAAAAAATCATTCAACAAAAGGTACAGTGACTATGATTAACTGCTTGGAAAAAAAAATATTTGTAAGCCCCATAAAAACAAATTCCAAAAGTATTAAAGAGTTAAGTATTTTTAAAAAGAAAAGAAAGCATCGTATTATCTACTTTGAACATCCTCCTTAAATGACATCAGTGGTTTTCCATTGCCCTTACAACAAAATATCAAAACCCATAACAAGACTTACAAGTCCCCACATGGTCTAGCTTCAAAATTCCTTTCCAGCCATATCTTGGTATATCTTGCTTTATCGTGCTTGATCTTTGTGCTTCAGCCACAATGGTGTCTGCCAGGCCTGCAATGCCTTTCTCCACCACCTCCTTATGTGACTTAACTGCAATCTTCCGTCAAGACCGCTTCTACTGGAAACCCCTCTCAGACCTCTCCAAGCTGGTCAGTTACCCTCAGTAGACATTTTTATTTTACTATTTACCTCTCCTTCACAATACTTAGCACAGTTTTAATTTTATTTGTGCAAATTTAAAAGAAATTAAGGCCTATTTTCTTCTTTTCCCAGCTTCACTGAGGTATAATTGACAAAGAAAATTGTATATATTTAAAGAGTACAACATGATGTTTTGATATACGTAAGCACTATGAAATGATTACCAAAATCAAGCCAATTAATATGTCCATCACCTCACATAATTACCTTCTTTTTTTGTGGCAAGAATACTTAAGATCTACTGTCTTAGCAAATTTCAAATATACAATATATTATTATACACTATAGTCACCATACTGTTCATTAAGTCTCCAAAATTTATTCATCTTATAACTAGAAGTGTGTACCCTTTGGCCAACATCTCCTGCTTTCTCCCATTCCTGACCCTTCTACCCTCTGTTTCTATGAGTTGACTTTCTTTAGATTCCATTTATAAATGATATTATACAGTATTTATGTTTCTGTGCCTGGCAGATTTCACTTAGCGTCATGTACTTATTAAGGTCAATTTCCTGCTAGACTGAAGCTCCAAATGTGTAAGGTTTATTACTTTATGTCTGACAATTCTCTTAGCCCTGCTGTATAAGAGACACTCAATGAATATCTGTGGGATTAAAGTACGTGGATGAATACATGAACTAAAATGCAGACAAAGTATAATCTTTGAATAAAGATAGACATCGTAAGCATAACACAGGGGCAGAAACAACGAAGAAAAGGAAACTGTTACATTTGGCTACCAAAAACTAAAAATCTCAATCAAAAATATTGTGAACAAACTTAAAGGCAAATTTAAAACTATGGAAAAATTTTTGCAATATCCCTGATTAAGAGTTGATAGCCTTGGGGTAGATCCAAGATGGCTGAATAGGAACAGCTCTGGAGTGCCGTTACCAGCAAGAACAACACAGAGGGTCAGTGAACACCCCATTTCCAAACAAATTATTACTGCCCATAGACAAGGAGATTCTAGGGATGAAAAGTGCCACGAGTTCCCAGCATGGCTGTTTCAGCCGGCACAGTGGGTCTCCACACAAAAACTCGCAGAAATCTGGGTGGCTGTTTCAACTGGCACCTGGAACGCCTGGGAGACAGAGCTACCCATTCAACTGAAAAAAAGGGGGCTGAAACAGGGAGCCAGGTGATCTGGCTCAGCGGGTCCCACCCCCACAAAGACCAGCAATCTGAAACACTCTGGATTAAGAGTTTTGCAAAAAGCACAGCTGGACCAGGGCGGTCCAGCTCTGTTGGGAGAAGGGCATCTGCCATTACTGAAGCAGACAGCCATTACCAAGGCAGTTCTAACTATATAAACAAAACTGCAAGGAGGTTCACACAGCAGCTGGGCAGAGCCCATGGCAGCTCAGCAATGCCTCTGCTGGCAGACTGTGACTAGGCTACTTCCTTGCTGGGCAGAGCAGCTCTGAAAAAAGTTAGCTGCATGTCAGGAACTTTTAAACAAAGTCTCACCTTTCCAGGACAGAGCACCTGGGGAATAAGGTGATTATGAGTTCCACTGCAGCAGACGTAAACTTACCTGCCTACAAAGACCACAGGTAGATAAGTCCACAAAGATGGGAAGAAACCAGCACAAAAAGGATGAAAACACCCAAAACCAGAACATCTCTCCTCCTCCAAGGGAACATAACTCATCACCAGCAAGGGAACAAAGCTAGATGGAGAATACGCCTGATGAATTGACAGCAACAGGTTTCAGAAGGCGGGTAATAACAAACTTCTCTGGGCTAAAAGAATATATTCTAACCCAATGCATAGAAACTAAGAACCTTGAAAAAAGGTTTGACGAAATGCTAACAAGAATAAACAGCTTAGAGAAGAATATAAATGACTTAATAGAGCTGAAAAACACAACATGAGAACTTTGCAAACCATACACAAGTTTCAATAGCCAAATCAACCAAGCAGAAGAAAGGATATCAGAGGTCAAAGATCAACTCAATGAAATAAAACAAGAAGGCAAGATTAGAGAAAAAGTGAAAAGAAATGAACAAAGCCTCCAAGAAACATGGGATTATGTGAAAAGACCTAATCTATGTTTGATAGATGTACCTGAATGTGATGGAGAGAATGAATCCAAGCTGGAAAACACTCCTCAGGATATTATCCAGGAGAACTTCCCCAACCTAGCAAGGCAGGACATATTCAAGTCCAGGAAATACAGAGAACACCACAAAGATATCCCTCAAGAAGAGCAACCCCAAGGCACATAATCGTCATATTTACCAGAGTTGAAATGAAGGAAAAAATGCTAAGGGCAGCCAGAGAGAAAGGTCAGATTGCCCACAAAGGGAAGCCTATTAGACTCACAGCAGATCTCTCAGCAGAAACCCTATAAGCCAGCAGAGTGGGGGACAATATTCAACATCCTTAAAGAAAAGAACTTTCAACCTAGAATTTCATATCCAGCCAAACTAAGCTTCATAAGCAAAGGAGAAATAAAATCCTTTATGAACAAGCAATTGTTCAGAGATTTCATTACCACCAGGCCTGCCTTACAAGAGCTCCTGAAAGAAGCACTAAACATGGAAAGGAACAACCAGTACCAGCCACTCCAAAAACATACCAAACGGTAAAAAGTATCGACACAATAAAGAAACTGCATCAACTAATGGGCAAAACAACCAGCTAGTATCAAAATGGCAGGATCGAATTCACACATAACAATATTAACCTTAATGTAAATGGGCTAAATGCCCCCATCAAAAGACACAGACTGGCAAACTGGATAAAAAGTAAAAAACCATCAGTGCGCTGTATCCAGGAAACCCATCTCAAATGCAAGGACACACATAGGCTTAAAATATAGAGATAGGGGAAGATTTACCAAGCAAATGGAGAGCAAAAAAAAGCAAGAGTTGCAATCCTAGTCTCTGATAAAATAGACTTTAAACCAACAAAAATCAAAAGAGACAAAGAAGGGCATTACGTAATGATAAAATGATCAATGCAACAAGGGCTAACAATCCTATATATACGCACCCAATACAGGAGCACCCAGATAAATAAAGCAAGTTCTTAAGGACCTACAAAGAGACTTACACTCCAACACAATAATACTGGGAGACTTTAACACTCCACTTTCAATATTAGACAGATCAACGAGACAGAAAATTAACAAGGATATCCAGGACTTGAACTCAGATCTGGACCAAGCAAACCTAACAGACATTTACAGAACTTTCCACCCCAAATCCACAAAATACACATTCTTCTCAGCACCACATCACACCTACTCTAAAATTGACAATGTAATTGAAAATAAATCACTCCTCAGCAAACGCAAAAGAATGGAACTCATAACAAACAGTCTCTCAGACCACAGTGCAATCAAATTAGAACTCAGGATTAAGAAACTAACTCAAAACTGCACAACTCCATGGAAACTGAACAACTTGGTTCTTGAATGTTGACTGGATAAACAATGAAATGAAGACAGAAATAAAGATGTTCTTCGAAACCAGCAAGAACGAAGACACAACGTACCAGAATCTCTGGGACACATTTAAAGCAGTGTCTAGAGGAAAATTTATAGCAATAAATGCCCATATGAGAAGCAGGGAAAGATCTAAAATTGACACCCTATCATCAAAATTGAAAGAGCTAGAGAAGCAAGATCAAACAACTCAAAACCTAGCAGAAGACAAGAAATAACTAAGATCAGAGCAGAACTGGAGATATAGACGCACAAAAAAAAACCTTCAAAATATTAATAAATCCACGAGCTGGTTTTTTGAAAAGATCAACAAAATAGACAGATTGCTAGCCAGATTAATAAAGCTGAAAAGAGAGAAGAATCAAATAGATGCAATAAAAAACGATAAAGAGGTTATCATCACCGATTCCACAGGAATACAAACTACCATCATAGATTACTACAAACAACTCTATGCACATAAACCAGTAAACCTGGAAGAAATGGATAAATTCCTGGACATTTGCACCCTCCCAAGCCTAAACCAGGAAGAAGTCAAAACCTTGAATAGACCAATAACAAGCACTGAAGTTGAGGCAGCAATTAATAGCCTACCAACCAAAAAGAGTCCAGGTCCAGATGAATTCTACCAGACATACAAAGAACAGCTGGTACCACTCCTTCTGAAACTATTCCAAACAATCCAAAAAGAGAGAATCCTTCCCAAATCATTTTATGAGACCAACATCATACTGACACCAAAACCCCGGCAGAGACTCAACGATAAAAAGAAAACTTCAGGTCAATCTCCATGATGAACATAGGTGCAAAAATCTTCCAAAGCTCTTTTTACCACTCGTTATTGTTTTAAACACATACTCCCTTTTCCTTGATTCTAACTGACATGCTGGCATATCCCATGTGTAAAATAAAATAATCTCAACTTTCTGGACATGTAATCCCTGCTGGTTCTGATCCAGCTGATGATTCTGCCAGGTTGACAGCATTGTGCCTTTGAAGGCCTATGTCTCCTACAGTGGCAATAACAGAAGATGACACTTACCTGACAAAGAATCATTTCGAAATACATTTGATGGGCAAAACTATCAGAAGCTACCTAAATCCTTACTTAGTTTAGCTGGGGCAGGCATAAATAAAACTGTAAGGAATTGTTTAATATACCAAATGGATTAGTAATGTGAACTTACCATTCAATGGGCACCTACTCTATGCCAGGTACTATATTAGGCTCTTAATACATCATCTCATTAGAGCCTCACAACAACCTGGAGAGATAGGAATTAGTCCTACTTTTACAATTATGGAACTCAAAAATCAGAGACTAAATAACTGTTACTAGATTGCAGAACTAACAAGCAGAAGAGCTGGGATTCAAACTACTTCTATCTAATTCCAAATGCAGTGCTTTTTTCACTACACCATACTGATTCCCTCTGCAGCTCATAACACCCACAGTTCCCACTAGACTCTCCCACCTGAGTAAGCCAGTAAGATGCACCTGCAATCTGACATTGGCTTAAAGTATTTTCTTCAATAGCACATATACCAGCCCATCAGAGTCCTACCGGACGTGTCCACCCCTCAGAAACATGTAGGGGTATCTCGGATGAAGGGAGGAGGTTCAATTCCTTCATCACCCCCAATATAAGTAACACATCTAGAAAGCTAGGAAACCCTCATATATCATCAAGCTGCCATCAACATTATTGAAGGTAACACTGGTCTAATGTGCAATAGCAACATCTGGGGTCCAATTGATTACTACTCACAGGGTTATGTGACAAGCCTGCAGTGCCATGGAACAAAAGAGGCCCTACTGTGCTTAAGGAGCTCCAACAAAGTTAAAATGCAAACAACAGAGGCACAGCCCCAGCTAAGGCTTTCTTCTTGGAGTTTTTCCTTCATGCTGAAGCATAACTTAACAATTTAGCCACCTTTACAAAGAATACAGAAAGCAGTAAAAGGAAGGAAAGATTTTGAGCACTCTGGCCTAGGACTAGTAAAATGACTACAAAAATCATTTTTTGAAAATAATAGTCGTAGTACTTGGAAACATCTTAAATCTCACAAGGTATAGTGTGGGAAGGTCAATATTAAACAATTGTTTTGAGTCAATAGTGTTCAATAATTACCTAAATTCCTTTCGCTCTAAAAGGATTGTCCTAATTTTGCTATTTAGTATCTGCAGGTACTTCACAAGATGAGTCTTTATCTCTCTACCAGTTCACTTGCAGAAGGACGGTCTCATGAAAATCATTTCCAGGGCTTCTCAACCCTAACTTGTATATGAACCACCTGGAGATGGTGTCAAAATGCAGATTCTCATCAAACAGGGCTGGATTAGGGTCTGAGAGTCTGTATTTCTATGAAGTACCTGATGTTGCTGCTGCAGAGACCACCATTTAACAGCAAAGTTCTCACTCTTGTTGCCCAGGTTGGAGTGCAATGATGCCATCTTGGCTCACTGCAACCTACACCCCCCAGGTTCAAGTGATTCTCCTGCCTCAGCCTCCTGAGTAGCTGGGATTACAAGTACCCACCATGCCTGGCTAATTTTTATATTTTAGTAGAGACAGGGTTTCACCATGTTGGCCAGGCTGTTCTTGAACTCCTGACCTCAGGTGATCCACCCGCCTTGGCCTCACAAAGTGCTGGGATTACAGGCGTGGGCCACTGTGCCTGGCCTCAACCATTGTTTCTTATCTGAGATCTTCATATGCCCACATCCCTGCCCCAGGGAACTGAGCTTGAAAACAGTTCTTAATTGCATGTTCAATTTTTTTGGAGAATCTAAAAAATATATATTTTACCAGTTCAGTGACTTCTCTTTTACAGAAATAACTGATACAACCTGTCCAGAAAATCAGTTTCTTAAGTCAGTTTTTCTCAAAATGGACTCTGCAGACATTTGCTTGGTGGATCCAGGCGAACAATTTTCCCAAAAAGAGTACATACAATGACTTCTTAGTTAGAGATTTGCCCTACACACAGCACAGGCAATATCCAGCTTCAGGGAAAGAACTGATGACTTGGGATGGGCAAGATTAGGAGGAAAGGTAAGTGGTTTGTGAGAACTTAGAGGCAATAAAAAGAGGCAATCAGTAGAAAACAGCAGGGTTTCACTAAGAATAAGTTATGCCAAACACTTTATTTCCTTTTTGACAGGGTTATGAGAATGGTGGATTATGACAATGCTTTAGACAGCATATTTAGATGCCAGCATGGTATGAAGTCTCTTAAAACACTCTTGTGGCCAAGAATAGAGAAATGCAACCTAAATAATGACATGCTGAATTGAGTCACAGTTGATTAAACAGAATATAAAAAGACAATGAATTGATGGAATAAATGACAGTCTCATAAGAGATTCCTTCATAGTTCCTTCCCTTTCCCAGCTTTAAACCCTCCCACCCTCCAACCAAGTTAGAAAAAATACCACAAGTGATACATACTGAATTTCTTACATGTACTTTAAATGTATAAAGAAGTAAAGCCACTTATATCAGAACTTTACAAAAGAGGAGTTCAGTATACTTTATAGCACATTCTTTCGACAATACTTAAAATTTAATATTTTCCCTGTATGAATTATTTATTTAAACTGTTTTCAATGGGATTTTCAGTAGCTAAAGCTTAAAGAGGGCTTGGAAATACAAAAGGTAAACTGGATACAGAGAAGCAATTTAGATTTTGTCCAATTAAAATTTGGGAAAGATAATGGAAAATGAGCACAAGTAAACCCAGGCCTTATCACAGCATTTCTAAAACATATGAGCAGGGGAAGGGACAGAGCAGAAGTACATGTAAGAAGGGCTGTCCCAAAGAATTTCTCCATCTTAGGCATCCATCCACAGTGAGTCCCAGGAGGCAGCACTCAGAATTTTTTATTCTGAATCATAAATCAGAAAAGTATCAGCTTTGGCCAGGTGTGGTGGCTCACACCTATAATCCCAGCACTTTGGTAGGCTGAGGCAGGAGGATCACTTGAGCACAGGAGTTCAAGACCATCCTGAGCAATATAGCAGGACCCTCTCTCTACAAAAAAAAAAAAAAAAAAAAAAAAAAAATTTAATTAGCCAGGTGTGGTGGGGCGCACCTGTAGTCCCAGCTGCTCAGAGGCTGAGGTGGGAGGATAGCCTGAGCCTGGGAGACTGAGGCTGCAGTGAGCCATGACTGCGTACTGCACTTCAGCCTGGGAGAGACCCTGTCTCAAAAATAAGAGAAAAGTACTAGCTTTCAAAAACACACCAGAAACCAGCCTCTTGATATGCTTATAATCTTCAATAAATAAGAGGTATACACTTATTATTTCAGTTATTGCTGAAACTATAAGAACCTTCCATCAAACAACTGATGATAGAAGAAAATTAGTTTAAAATGTCTAAACCACTTCTAATGCTTTATTATAAAATAAATATTATAACATAGTTACATAAAAAATATTCATTCCTGGCTGGGCACGGTGGCTCACACCTGTAATCCCAGCACTTTGGAAGGCTGAAGCAGGTGGATCACTTGAGGTCAGGAGTTTGAGACCAAACTGGCCAACTTGGTGAAACCCGATCTCTACTAAAAATACAAAAATTAGCCAGATGTGGTGGCAGGCACCTGTAATCCCAGTTACCCAGGAGGCTGAGGCAGAAAAACCGTTTGAACTCGGGAGGCGGAGGTTGTAGGGAGCCAAGATAGCACCACTGCACTCCAGCCTGGGTGACAGAGTGAGAGTCTTTCTCAAAAACAAACAAAACAAAATTCATTCCTGAAAGCAAAAAAGTGCTCAAAGACTACAGGAGTCATGTAAAGAACACAGGAACTGGCTTGAAGGGGCACGCACTGGCTAGATTTGAACAATCTGTGCATCTAAAAGCATAACATTGATCATCAATTATTAAATATAATACATTTAATTTAAAAATCCGTGAATCCATATTAAGAGGGAGTAGAAGGATGTGACAGAAGTTCTTGCAAAATGCTATCTATTAGATGAAAAGGGGATTATAGAATTAGAAAATAATCCCTTTGCAATCTCCATTGTAATTAATTCAGGCATGAATCACTTATGAATGCCTAGACATACCTGTGAAAATTTTATTGGGGAATAGGACATTCACATGATCTCATAGATAGTATCTTCCCACAGACTACTGACTAATCACAAAAGGACATAGGTACTTGTATATGGGAAAGCTACAGTAGTTAACACTTAACCAAGCAATCCCATTCCACAACCACCAGTAGCAGAGAATCCTGTGCCTCCTAATGGGATATAGTGATATCATCTCAGCTGTCTTCTTGCCAAAAAAGGTGAATCTAAAAAATGGGAAACAGACAAATCCAGAATATAGAACATCCTAGAACTGGTCTACATTCTTCAAATTAGTCATTGTTTAAAAACAAAAAAAAGACAGGGAAATTTTTCCAAATTAAAATGAGATTAAGAGGTATGACAATCAAGTGAATTGTGTGAAATTTTATTGCATACTAGATCCAAAAAAATGGGATAATTCAACATAAAATGTACATGAGATGGCATTATTGAATTATGATTGATTAGGAAGATTCAGCAACAGTAATAACCACAATAACCATAATATTAGGGACGGTAGGAGAATGTCATTATTCTCAGGAAGTGTGGAAGGATTTGTGAGGGGGAATGTTTAATGGTATCTACAACTGGGCCAGGCGTGGTAGCTCATGCTTGTAATCCCAGCACTTTGGGAGGCCACAAGATGGGCGGATCACAAGGTCAGGAGATCAAGACTATCCTGGCCAACATGGTAAAATCTCATCTCTACTAAAATACAAAAAAATTTAGCTGAGGTGTGGTGGTGCATGCCTGTAGTTCCAGCTACTTGGGAGGCTGAGGCAGGAGAATTGCTTGAACCCAGGAGGAGGAGACTGCAGCGAGCTGAGATCTTGCCACTGCACTCCAGCCTGGGTGACGGTGCGAGACTAAGTCTCAAAAAAAAAAAAAATAATATCTACAACTTACTTTTAAAAGCTTTCTAAATAAATATATCACATACAGAGAGAATCAAATGTAACAGAATGCTAAGAAAACAGATGGATCTTATGAGTGCTTCTTTTTCTTTTTATTTCAACTTTTTTTACAGTTAGAAGTTTTCCAAAATTAAAAATTGAAGGAAAGGAAAAGATTTTTAATACAAACATTTATTACTGTTTTTCCTTATTCCCTCTTAATCTTATTTTTTCTCATAAAAACTTATGTTCCCCAACCTCATGCGTCCTATATCCTTGGAGTCTGATAGCAATTAAAATCATCTCTAACCTATACATTCAATGTTCAAAATTTACATAGATTATAATTTGAAATTAAAAAATAAAGTAGCATATCAAATAAAAGTCTAATGAGCAGTACAGTCTAGCAGACAATACGTTAAAAGTTGAGTGGTAATTTATTTCTATGCTTTGATTTTTTTTTTTTTTTTTTGGGCAAGTCATTTAACTATTTCTTCCCAGAGACAGTTAAAGAGAGCCTAGCTAATAATGAATTAAACAGAAAAGGCTTTTGGTGAATTCACCGCTGTCTTTGGCCCAATGCTCCCCACTAACTTCACCATGAAGTCCAACTTAACTAATTGCAAGGCCAGCAGCTGCAGTGACCCAACCCCTATCTTACTTACCACATCTAAACATCATCTTTAAGCTACCCGCAAAATAGCCAGAAGCTATTCCAGAGATCAAGGAAGAAAAATACCAAAAGCTGCAGGTTAAATCAGTGAAAACTCAATCTAAATTTGGGGAATTTAATCTAAAATTGATGATGACAAGGCAGATGGCACACATATTCTCTTTTGGCATTTTGCCCAAAAAACAGGAAACCAAAGAAGAATTCTTATGCAACAAATGAACGCGCTTTAGAGATGCTAAGATTTTTTTTTTAAATTTTAACTTTACATGTTCTTTCCTTTTTTTTCCCATATGTCCTTTGAAAGTAGGGAAGTGATGAACAAATAGATTTAAAGTTCAGTTTCTTCATCTTTAAGACACATGTCTAATGGATACAGACTGCTTTAACGATATTAACCACTAATTTCACAAAACTAGTGAAAATCTCTGAAAAACTTCCTAGTCACCTTTCATTTTTGCTTCCTGACCGAAAACTGAGTTCTGCTAAAAACTGCTTTCAAAAGTTATAATGAACCTTAACAATTAACCAGCTGAAATCAACAAGAAAGCAAAATCCAAAATAAAGTTATCTTTCTTTACTCAAAAATAATTGTCTATGAAATAATAAAGAATAATTGGTTATAAATTTATATGTTTCATTATAGCTATCAATGGCAAATAATAGATAGTACGTGAGAACTGCCACAATACTAGGTTACTTTCCCTACTTTCAAACTCAGGTAGTTTAAAATATTAGTAAAGTATTTCCAAATTTGTCTATGTTTTAGCTTTTGTTTTTCTTTAGGCTACTAAAAACTTTATCGTTTATTCCCCTCAGCCAAATACCAGGAAACAACTTTTTAAATTACACAGGCATTTTGGAATTCTCACCTCTGCATCAAATCCATAAGCTAAGAATACCTTGCCAAATAAATGAATTGCTTCTAGCAATGACCCATTTTAAAAGGAAAAAAAAAGTAGCTAAAATTTTTGCAAGGAAAATTAAATTACTCTAATGGACTACTTACCTCAAAACCTACTTATGTTTTACCTACATTAAAACCATGCTAAGAAACAGTATAAATGGTTGTTCCATTAATAATTTTGCTTTTTCAAAAATAAGCAAAAAAAAATTTCAGAGAGAGACAGGTGCTATTCAAAAAGTAAGCAAGGCAAAGTTAAGAGATAGTGCTGGAGAGAGTATACGTGGTCTTAGTGACACCTCATCTCACAAATAAGCAAAAAAAAAAAAAAAAACCCAGATGTTATGATGCTGTAGTATCTATGGTCCCCATGTGTTTAGGTCTGTGCCTTTTACTGCTTTAAATAGTAGAATTTTTCTGAAGTAAAATAAGCATTGCTTACAAGTTCTTTCAGCATTAAAAAACTAAAAAGCAATAGTTTCTCTTGTCATTAGAGAAACATCTTCATAATTAAAAGCTAACATTTATTGAGCATATTATAATGCCAGGAACTATACTTTTTATTTTTATTTTTTTTGAGACCCAGTCTTGCTCTTGTCGCCCAGGCTGGAGGGCAGCGGCACGGTCTCACCTCACTGCAACCTCCACCTCCCAGGGTCAAGTGACTCTCCTGCCCCAGCCTCCCAAGTATCCAGGACTACAGGTGCTGGCCACCACACCCAGCTTTTTTTTTTTTTTTTTTTAGTGATGGGGTTTCACCATGTTGGCCAGGCTGGTCTTGAACTCCTGGACTCAAGTGATCTGCCCTCCTCGGCCTCAGAAACTATATTTCTATTTATTACCTTACCTAATTCTTGAGACAACTCTCTGAGGTGGATACAATTATTGTCACATTTTAGAGAAAAGGAAACTAAGATTCCGAAGAATTAAATAACTCTGGCAGATTGCTAGGCATTCCCCAAAATCTGATCTCTCCTTTTTTCCTAGTAACAGCACTTCAGCTGGGTACATGACCATCCATTGAGAGGACACACCTGCCCACCCCCATTCAGTGTGGGCATGGTCATAAGACTAAATTCTCACTGATGCAACGTTAGTGGAAGTGACATGCCATTTCCACGTCATGTGCTTCTCTCCCTTCTCACAGGCTGGGGTTCAAATGTGAATGAGGCAGCTCTGACCGCACAGATGACAAGAAATGGCAGAGCAACAAAATTAAAAAATGGGCAGTGCTCAAAGAGCCTGTCTATCCTGACCCAACTGTTTCCCTTAGGTAGAAATAAGAGAGAAATAACAGAAAGAATGTCAGACAAAAATAAGCTTCTGTCTTTATTGGGCCACTGTGCTTTGGAGGAGTATCTATTATAGCAGCTTAGCTCATATCCAAACAATCATAGAAACCGGTGCCAGAATGCTGATGTTAATAAAATATGAAGCATTGGTTTAGCAGTTGGGTCCCTCGAAACAAGCAGATGTTGCTAACTGGAAAAGGTCATAAACTGGTAACCCTTGTTTGTCACAGTAAAATGCCTGGCAAACCTGTCATCTGAGACTCCCCTGAAGGCAGGCTGAACCACATGCCTATAGAGCCTATTGCTCCAGGAAAGTAGATGATGGAAAGCGCAGGAATGAGATCCTTCTCTGATTCCAGGTGTTTAACCAGAATTCATTATCTAACACTGATATGGGCCATTATCACAAAGAAATCCTGGAATTAATTACATTATTTGGCAAAAGTCATAGTCTTTCTTCACACAATAAAAATGTCAGTAGTAGGATATCTTAATAAATCTGTTTCTAGATTAATTTCATTCCTCCCTAGTGAGAATTAAACTGAAAGCACTAAATAGGGTCTTTTCACATTTTGGAAACTGAGAAATGGAATATTTTATCTTAAAGCTTGAAAGAAAATATTTTATAAATGTTATCCAGTAAATATTTTAATCACAGTTATTGAGTAAATATTTCATTTTACATTAATCTTACACATATCTAAAAATAAAATAAAAAATAAATATAATATTTCAAACATATTTCCTAGAAACACTGAATTGTTCTAATTGGAGAGTTTGCATATTTTGCTATTTTTGTTCTCTCTTTATTACTTTTTCATTTCCAAATTTAGTCAAGGATCCATTAGAACCTCGTAAGATGAAGTTGTATGTCTTTCTTTTTAAAAATTGGGGGAAAAAGTCATTAGGACACTCAAATACATATCTAAATTAAAATCCTCTATGTTATGTAGTTACTTTTGTATTCCCATTATATGAAAACTTACTTCCTAAAAGCACCACAGACAGTGCGGCTAACTTAAAAACTCAAACAGTCCTTAGTTTTACCCACTGGTATCCGCTACAAAATGGAGACTTGAAGTATAAGTAAAATACATGGTAGAAAATAAAGAGCCTAACACTGCACTAAGCCAAAAACTAAGAAATACAGACAGCCCCTTACTAATGATAGCTGAGCTTACTTATGATTTTTCAATTTTACCATAGGTTTATTAGAACGTAACCCCATCTAAGTCAAGGAGCATCTGGACTTATCCATGATTTGACTTATAGTGTTTCAGCTTTACAATGGTGTGAAAGCAACATGCGTTCATTTGAAACTGTACTTCAGATTCTGAACTCTGATCTTTTCCTGGCCTAGCAAAATACAGTGTGATACTCTCTTGCAATGCTGGTTAGTGCAGCAAGCCACAGATTCTAGTCAGCCACGCAACTGCAAGGGTAAACAACCAATACTTACTAACTTCTTGAAGAGCAATACACCCACTAAACCATCAACAAGTATAGATACTCTAGGGTCCCCTACCAGCTACTCTCGAGCCTCACCAGGAGACAGAAAAATTGATAATCTGATTGCTGTAGCATCCTCATCATCCACAATTAATTTTAATTTAATGCTTCAAACAACCTTCAGGCCCCATGTGCTTTCAGCTGTGTACATTAATGGTGAGTGCCCATACAACCATCCTGTTTTTCACTTTCAATGCAGTATTCACTAAATTACATGATACAGGGTCACCCTAGCGACATTCACAGCTTTATTATAAAATAGGCTCTGGCTGGGCAAGGTGGCTCATGCCTGAAATCTCAGCACTTTGGGAGACCAGGCAGGAGAATCACTTGAGGCCAGGAGTTCAAGAGATAGTGAGACTCCACCTCTCCAAAAACTTTGAAAAAAGAAATAGCTAGGCATGGTGGTACCACATCTGTAATCTCGGCTACTCAGGAGGCTGAGGCAGGAGGCTCACTTGAGCCCAGGAGTTCAAGGTTATAATGAGCTATAATTGTGCCACTGCACTCCATTCTGAGTGACAGAGTAAAACACTGTCTCTAAAAAATAAAATAAAATGGGCTTTGTGTTAGATTATTTTGCCCAACTGTAGGCTAATGTTAAGTGTTCCGAGCATGGTTAAGGCTAAGCTATAATGTTTGGTCTGGTAGGTGTATAAAATGGATGCTCAACTTATAACATTTTCAACTTATGAGGATTTATCAGGACATGACCCTATCATAAGTGGAGAAGTATCTGTAATATAAAAATAAAAACTATCTCAAGCATCAACTTCTCCTTGATAAATAAACACCATGAAAAAGAAAATACCTTCTGTCTACTTTTTCCACATAGACTTTTTTATGCTTCTCTGTTCAGCTCACATATATTTTCCCCTTGAGAAACCTTAATTTTGTCACATTATTTATCTTCCTGCTAAGATGGGGAAAGTTTACAAATAAGGACACTAGATCCTAACACCGGTTCTGTCACTAGACTAGGGTGACCCTATATCTGAGACTTCCCAGGACCCCCCATTTGTGCCTGTGGTCCTAGTGTAATCATCATGCTCAAAGATAAATATAATTTATCCTACACCAGGTTGTGTGAACATACTCTCTCTCATAAACGAGCCATGTGAACTTAAACAAGTTACAAAACTTTAGGATTCAGTTTCTTCTTTGGCCAATTGAGAATATCACCTATATATGTAAAGGCATATGGAAAAGTTCTATATAAACCCAAGTTATTACTAATAAGGACACAAGAACCAGGCATGGTGGGACGTGCCTGCAGTCCCAGCTACTTGGGAAGCTGAGGTAGGAGAATGCCTGAGCCCAGGAGCTCAAGGCTACAGTGTGCTATGATCACACCTGTGAATAGCCACTGCACTGTAGCCTGGGAAACACAGTAATACCTTGTTTCTGAAAATAAAAGACACAATGCAAATCCAAATGTATTTTCAGAAGGCAACGCTTGCACTGTTACCCTTTAGCTTGCTTTATATGGTTCTAAAAGTCTCAATAGATATGACTACAAACATAGAAAGTCATTAAACTTTGTAAGGTCCTGTTTTCTTAACTATAAAACAAAATGGATACACTAGATGATCCCTATGGTACTCTACAGCACTAGAAATGTAATTATCATAATCATTCCAGTCAATTCTCTCAGATTATAATGAACATATCATTTATATTGTATCTGTCAAACCAGCTACCCTCTGAATTCACAAATTTATTGACCTCAGAGTCATAAATCAAGCTTGCAAACTTATCTGATTGGCCAGCATGGTATTTTATTTTAAAATGTTTAAATTATTTGCTCACTTTTGAAAATAAACAATTATTATTTCTGATTTTTCTTGAAAAACTGGCATATCTGTGGGATGATAACTGGCAACAACTAGTGGCAGCTGTCCCTTTAGAAAGTGCATGTGAGGCCCAGTTTGCCAGATTCCACCTGGTTTGCTTCACAGACTTACGTTACCTGCTTGTGCGGTGCAGGTATCTCAGTTTGTTTCCCTGAGGTACAAAGAATGTATGGCCACTCACATCTATTTCAATGGCTAAAACTGTCACTTTCTTTCCCTAAATGTATTTCCCCAATATCCTACTAATTTGTCAATGAAACTTAGAGTAGGAAATGTTGTGCTAATTGCTTATTCGAAATAACTACAATATTTCTTATCCTTCTACTCTTTTCTACTCTTTCTTTTGGACAAAAACAATAACAAAGCACAACAGTTTAAGAATTCAATTAGGAATCAGAAGTCAGATGACATTTAATTTTGTAATGTACTCATTTCCTAATCTCTGACATGGCTGTGTATCATTTAAAATTTTTTAAACTCTACCACTTTAAAAACACAGAACAAGTGAGGTGATGTCTAATGTTTGGGAATAAACAGCAAACAATACTTCCATGTCTACTGAAGAATGTATCAAAAATAAAAATCTGAGCAAATCATTAAGTTTACTGGCCTATTAAAAAATTATCAAGTTGAGGCTGGGCACAGTGGCTCACACCTGTAATCCCAGCACTTTGGGAGGCCGAGGCAGGTGGATCATTTGAGGTCAGGAGTTTGAGACCAGCCTGGCCAACAGGGTAAAATCCCATCTCTACTAAAAATACAAAAATTGGGTGGGTGTGGTGGCAGTCACCTGCAATCCCAGCTACTCAGGAGGCTGAGGCAGAAGAATCACTTGAAGCCAGGAGGTGGAGGTTGCAGCAAGCCAAGATCACGCCACTGCACTCCAGCCAGGGCAACAGGGTGAGATTCTGTCTCAAAAAAAAAAAAAAAAATTATTAAGTTGGGAATTTCTGTAGATGTTTCTATACAAAGCAAAAATAAACCAATCATATACCCAAAAGAATTGAAAGCAAGGTCACAAAGAGATGTTTGTATACCTATGTTCATAGCAACATTAATCACAATAGCTAAAAAGTAGAAACAACTATTTTTTAGGAATTCACTCATGAGGAATGAATAAATAAATAAAAAGTGGCATATGCATACAATGAAATATTATTCAGTCCTACATGGAAGAATCTTGAGGGCATTATGTTAAGTGAAATAAGCCAGTCACAAAATGACAAATACTGTATGATTCCACTTATATGAGGTAGCAAGATAAATCAGATTCAGAAATTCAGAAACAAAATGTAGAATAGTGGCTGCGAAGGACTGACAGAAGAGGGACACAGAAGTTTTGTTTAATGGGTACAGAGTTTCAGAGGTTTTTGTTTTGTGTTTTTGAGATAGGGTTTCACTCTGTTGCCTAAATTGGAGTGCAGTGGCATGATCTCGGCTCACTGTAACCTCCAGCTCTCAGACCCAAGCGATCTTCCCACCTCAGCCTCTCAAGTAGCAAGGATGATAGGTGTATGCCACCATGCTTGGCCAATTATTTAAATTTTTGTACAGACGAAGTCATACTGTATTGCCCAGGTTTGTCTCAAACTCATGGGCTCAGGCCACCTACCCACCTCAGCCTCCCAAAGTGCTGGGATTACAGACATGAGCCACCTGCCCCAGAGTTTCAGTTTTGAAAGATGAAGGAGTTCTGGAGATTGGTTGCATCAGTGTGAATGTGCTTAACATTACTGAATTGTACATTTAAAAATGATTAAGATGGTGAATTTTATGGTACATGTTACAATAGACTAAATGTTTGTGCTTGCCACCTCCAAATTCATGTTGAAGCCCTACTCCCAATGTGATGGCATTTGGAGGTGTGGACTTTTTGGGAGGTAATTAGGTCATAAAGAAGTGGCTAGAGAGTTATGTAGGTCCCTTTTTGCTATATGTCTGCACAGCAACAAGACAGCTGTCTATAAGCCAGAAAGAGGACCCTCACCAAGAACCCAACCCTGCTGGCACTCGGATGTTGGCTGTCCAACCCCCAGAACTTTGAGAAGTAAATGTTCATTGTTTAAGCAACCCAGTTTATGGTATTCCATTATAGTAGTCAGAGCTGACTAAGATATATATTTTACCACAATTAAAAATATTTTAAAATCTACAAATGGACATATATATATATATATATATTTGTGGAAGAGGAGGGGTGAAAAAACAGATGATGAAGGTGAGAAAGGTGATAATAAAAACCATGTTTCAAAATCTAAAAAAAAAAAAAAAACAAATAAAACATCACGAGAGTGGCAGGCAGTTTTATAATTCAATACAAGGAGAAAACACTTTCAGAATGACTGAATAAGGACCTCCAGAAATTTGTTTCTCCATAAAAGTAATAAGAATGCTGACCAAAAAAATGTCAAATCAACTTTTTCACAATTCTGGAAATCAACAATAGGCTTACATTATGAGGATGATTTACTCAAGAAAAATATCTGAGTCTCAGTAAGAAAAATGAGCTTTATGCTTTTTTAAATTTTTTGCCCTTTTTCCATCACTCTCTTCCCAGCATCAGAGGACTCTTGAAAACCGAGATCCTTGTAGCCATGGTAACTATGGAAAATAACACTCTGGCAGAGTGCGTGGAAGAGGAAGCAAACAGGTCTGGAGCACCCCACAAAGGCCCTAACCCAGACTGTTATCACTATATGACCTGGCAGTTAACTGGAAAAGCCCCATTTTCAGGATCTGTCTTTACAGAACCTAACTCAGTGCCTACTCAATGGGAAAAGCCCTATCCCCACAGCACGTGTTGAAAGCACTTATTTATAAAGAAGAGAAGTTTATTTAGCTCATGGTTCTAAAGACTGTTCAAACAGCACCAATATCTGCTTGCCTTCTGGTAAGGCCTCAGGAAGCTTTTACACATGATGGGAGGCCAAGTGGGAGCAGGTGTGTCACATGGTGAGAGGAAGCAAGGGAGCAGCCAGGCTCTTTTAAACAACCAGCTCTTGCATGAACTAACAGAGCAAGAACTCACTCATCACCAACGGGATGACACCAAGCCATTTATGAGGGATCCACTCCCTCATAAATGAGTGGGACCCAAACCTCCACTAGGCCCTATCTCCAACATTGGGGATCACATTTCCAACATGAGATTTGGAGGGGACAAATATCTAAACTACATTAACGGTGGTCTCATAAGATTATAATACCATATTTTTACTATATCTTTCCAATGTTTATATATGTTTAGATAGGCAAATACTTACCATTGTGTTATAATTGTCTACAGTATTCAGTACAAACCTGCTGTACAGGTTTGTATCTCAGGAGCAGTAAGCTACACCATATAGCCTAAGCGTGGAGTAGGCTATACCATCTAAGTTTGTGTACGTACATACTTTGATGTTCACACAAAGACAAAATTGCCTAATTACACATTTCAAAGAAATTATCCCCATCATTAAGTGATACATAACTGTTTATGTATATGTACAATGAAATATTATTCCATTTGAAAAAAGAAGGAAATCCTGCCATTGTGACAACATGAATGAACCTGGAAGACATTATGCTAAGTGAAATAGTCCGGAAAGACAAATACTGCATAATTTCACTTATAATTGGAATTGAAAGCCGTCCAACTCAGAAGCACAGAGTAGAACGATGGTTGCCAGGAATTGGGAAGGTGGGGAAAATGGGGATATAGTCATCAAACATAGAAAGTTACAGTATGCAAGATGAATAGGTTAGGGGAAATCTAACAAACAGCATGGTATCTATAGTTAGCGACACTGTATTGTATACTTCAAATTTGCTAAGATGATAGATCTTAAGTGTCCTCACCACAAAAAAAAATGATAACCATGTGAGATTACAAATGTTAACAAGCATTGTGGCGATCATTTCACAATGTAGACACATATCAAAACACCAAATTATATACATTATAAATATACTATTTCCATTTATCAGTCATACCCCAATAAAGCTGAAAAAAGGTTTATTAGAAAAAAAGAAGGAAATAGATGTAGAAATAAAAACAAACCATTGGATTCATCAATCAATCCGGTTTTCAATCATCTAAGAAATGTTTTCCACTTATACAGGAAGAAAAATAGCTGAAGCCCCTTCAATAAAGTTATGATACATTAAATGTTTCAAAATGATGCAAGTAATGCATTTTGTCAAGGCAAGCGTAAGAAGGAGGAAAAGAGATAATGATAGGCTAGAACTTATTAGGGACATATTTGAGTCTCAGAATCAGTATTTACAAGATGGGTATGTTCAACGTTCATATATACCACATGTGAAGAAGCTGGTTGCATTCACAGA
This sequence comes from Cebus imitator, assembly GCF_001604975.1. Taxonomy (NCBI): domain Eukaryota; kingdom Metazoa; phylum Chordata; class Mammalia; order Primates; family Cebidae; genus Cebus; species Cebus imitator. The sequence continues at coordinate 6,949,351 of NW_016107428.1, forward strand.
ACGTTGCCCAATTGGAGTACATATGCCTTCAAAACCAGAAAAATATGAGGGAAAAATTAGGTGTGCTGTGCTTAAGTTTTTATTATAATTTCTAATTATGTTGTTTTCACTATACTTTTATTTTTACTTTTGTGAATTAATCATTTTACTAAAAATAGTCATTTATTAAATTTTACTAAATATAATAATGTTATTTATCTATTTAAGGCTTTGATACTAACAAAGAGAAGGATCTATTGAACCTGGTGCTGGAGGAAAGACTGGCAAAAAGAAAAAATTTAAAAGGAAGATCTGGGAAATAAGATGTCCATAGGGGTATTTGCAAAGCTCTGACATATTTCTTAGGATCTAGAATGCCACATGCATGTATTCATACCTAAGAAGGCCCTAATCTCTAGCTCACCTTGAAGATGCTAAGTGAAGTGAAGGCTAAGACAGAGTTGTCAACTGCCTTACTGATTGTTGAAGGTATGCCTCCAACATGCACACAGAGCTCTAAGCAAAGACTGAGATTTACTAGTCCAAGGCAATTAAGGAAATCTCTTTCAATCATCAGCTGACCACTGATATAACCAGACAGAGACTTCAGTAGCCACATATGACAAAGAATACAGACTACAGAATTCATTCTGAAGTGAATAAACAAATAACAATAACAAGCAACAATACCAAGCCCTGGGGATGGAGGAAAATCGATGTCATATTATATTATTTGAAATACCCACTATTCAACAGACTTACAAGACATACAAATAAACAATAAAGCCTGGCCCCTTCACAGGAAATAAAGCACCCAATCAAAAAATCCTAGGTGTTGGACACATTACACCAAGAATTTACATAGGCTATATAATAGGTTCAAATTACTAAAGGAAATCATGTCTAAAGAATTAAAGTATGGTATAAAAATGATGCTTCACCAAAGAATATCAATATAAACAAAAAATTTTAAAAGTACCAAAAAGAAAATGTGGGCCAGGCACAGTGGCTCACGTCTGTAATTCCAGCACTTTGGGAGACAGAGGTGGGTGGATCATTAGGTCAGGAGATCGAGACCATCCTGGCCAACACGGTGAAACTCCACCTCTACTAAAATACAAAAAATTAGCTGGGTGTGGTGGTGCACACCTGTAGTCCCAGCTACTCAGGAGGCTGAGGCAGGAGAATCACTTGAACACAGGAGGTGGAGGTTGCTGTGAGCCAAGATCGTGCCACTGCACTCCAGCCTGG
>NW_016107428.1:6950635-6958964 GCF_001604975.1 Cebus imitator
AAAAAAAGAAAAAGAAAAAGAAAAGAAAAGAGAATGTGGAGTGGAAAAATAAAGTAATTGAAATGAATAATTCACTAGAGGGGTTCAATAGTAGATTTGAACTGGCATAAGAAAGAATCAATGTACTTGAAGATATGTCAATGAGGTTATGCTGTCTTAGGAACAGAAAGAAAAAGAATAAAGAAAATTTAACAGGACCTCAGAAACCTGTAAAACACCAACAAGCAAAGCAACATATACACACTGGGAGTTCCAGGAAAAGAGGAAAGAAATGGAAAGAGGGAAAGAATGTTTTTAAGATTAGTGGCCATACACTTCTTGAATTTGATGAAAAGCATTAATCTATGCATCCAGGAGGCTCACAAACTCCAAACAAGATAAACTAAAAAAGATTCACACCAAGGTATATCATAGTCAAAATGTTAAAACACAAAGAGAGAAATGAACAGAAACAAAAGCAGCAAGGAAAAATGTTCCACCATGTACAGGGAACCTGAATAAAATTAACAGTTGATTTCTCATTAGAAATCAAGGATGCCAAAAGGCAGTAGGATAACAATTCAAAATGCTGAAAGAAAAGGTCAACCAAGACTTCTATATCCAGAAAAACTATCCTTCAAAAAATGAAGAAAAAATTAAGACAAGCTCAGATAAACAAAACTTGAGAGAATCTGTCACCACCACATCCTAAAAGAAATACTAAAAGGAGTCCTTGAGGCTGAAATAAAAACACCACCAAACATTAACTCAAATCCACACAGAAATAGAGTACTGGTAAAGCCATCTACATAGAGAGGATAAATGTATTTTTGTTTATAACCCTTTCTTTTTATCAAATTTAAATAACAATTGCATAAAGCAAAGCAATTATTTAAAAAGTATAGTGTTGGCCTTATAATATATAAAGACGTAATTTGTATTACAATAAGAGCAAAGTGAAGTGTTGGAATGATGTTTTGTATACTTCTGAATTTAAATTGATTAATCTGGACTAGGATTTTTTTAAGTTAAGAAGTTAATTGTAATCCCCAGAGTAACTAATAAGAAAATAACTCAAAAAATACCACAACAATATAATCAGGAATTAAAGAGTAAAGACCTATGAAAAGTATCAACAAGAGAATTAAAATGGTACACTAGAAAATATATATTTAACACAGATAAGACAGTAATGGAACTTGGGGACTCTTCTATAAGACATGTAGAAGACATGTAGAAAACAAATAGGAAAGAGACAGATATAAATGCTACTTATCAGTAATGACATTAAATGTAAATCAATTAAACAATCCAGTCAAACGGCAGAGATTGGCAGAAAACACTTTTTAAGTGAGCCAGCTATATGCTGTCTACAGGAGATATATTATATTCAGAGATACAAGTAGAATAAAAATTTTAAATAGATAAATATATGTACCATATATTATGGGATGAATTGCCCCCTACAACAAACTTCATATATTTAAGTCCTAAACCTAAATGGTTCAAAATGTAACTAAATTTGGAGATAGAACCTCTAAAAAGTAATTAAGTTAAAATGAGGCCATTAGGATGGTCCTTAATCTAATCTGACAGGTGTCCTTATAGGAAGAGGAAATTTGGACACACAGATAGACACCAGGGACATACATGCACAGAGCAAAGACTATATGAGAACACAGCAAGAAGGTGACCACCTGAAGCCAAGGAGAGAAGCCTCAGAAGAAACCAAATCTGCCAACACCTTGATCTTATACTTCCAGCCTCTAGAACTGCAAGAAAATGAATTTCTGTTGTGTAAGTCACCCAGAGTGTGGTACTTTGTATGACAGCCCTAGCAAACTAATACACCATGATAATAGCAATCAAAAAAACAGTTCGAGTGATAATATTAGTATCAGAAAAAACAGACTTGTTTAAAAAACACTTTTTTTTTTTTGTAAACAGTGTCTTGCTCTGTTGCCCAGGCTGGAGCACAGTGGCTCCATCTCACTGCAACCTCCACCTCCCAGGTTCAAGCAATTCTCCTGCCTCAGCCTCCTGAGTAGCTGGGATTACAGGCACACACCGCCATGTCCAGCTAATTTTTAGTCCTTTAGTAGAGACAGGGTTTCACCATGTTGCCCAGGCTGGTCTCCAACTCCTGAGCTCAGGTAATCCACCCGCCTTGGCCTCCCAAAGTGCTAGGATTACAGGTGTGAGCCACTGCACCCGGCCAGTTTTGTCAAAATAGGCTTTAAGACAAAAATTATTACTGAAGACGAAGGATATTCTGTAATGATAAAAGGATCAATTGAAAAGGAAAACATAACGATTATAAACATATATACACTAAACAACAAGGCATAAAAATATATGGGCAAAAACTGACAAAGTTAAAGGGAGAAATGGACAAAAATAGTCAGAGACATCAATACTCCTTTTCCTAACGGATAGAACAACTAAAGATCAACAAGAACAATTATAACATCAAAAGCACAATGCTTTTAAAAAAGCATTTTTAAAAAGGTTAAGTTGGACTTCATTAAATTTATAAACTTTTCTGCTTCAAAAGACACTATCAATAAAGTGAAAGACAATCCACAAAACAGGAGAAAGTATTTGCAAGGCATATATCTCTTAAGGATCTGTTATTCATAATAAAGAAGCCTTAAAACTCAACAATAAAAAGACAACTCTATTTTTTAAATTAGCAAAGAATTTGAATAGACAATTATTCAAAGAAAATAGTTAAGTAACCAATAAGCACATGGAAAAATGTTCAACATCATCAGTCAGGAGGGAAACACAAACCAAAACCAGAATGAAAGACAACGTCACACCCGCTAGAATGTCAAAAAAAAAAAAAAAAAAAGTGGGAAAGAGGAGAAATTGGAGCTATCCTACATTGTTGATTAGAATATAAAATGGGACACCTACTTTTTGTTTATCAGGTCCTCAAATACATAATTATCATATGGCCCACAATTTTACTCCTACATATATATGCAAAAGAACTAAAAACAAACATCTACACAAAAACTTTTACATAAATGTTCATAGCAGCATTACTTATTATAGCTGAAAAGTGACACCATCCCCTTGTCCATCAACTGATGGGTGAACAAAATGAACAAAATTCATACAGTGAAATACCTGGTCATTTAAAGAAGTGAAGTATTGACACATGCTATAACATACATAAACCTTAAAAATATTATGCTAAATGAAAGATGCCAGTCACAAAGACTTCATATTATATTATTTCATTTATTAAAATGTCTATAATAAGCAAATCTAGAGTAGTAGTTGACAGAGTTTGGGAGCAGGAAAAATGGGAAGTGACTACTAATGGGTATGCAGTTTCTATTTGGAGGTGATGAAAAGTTACAGGAATTAAGATACTGGTGATGGTTGCATAGTGTACCAAAAAGTACTAAATTGACCAGCCACGATGGCTCACACCTGTAATTCCAGCACTCTGGAAGGCCAAGACAGGAGAATCACTCACGGTCAAGAGTTCGAGAGCAGCCTCGCTAGCATGGCAAAACCCTGTCTCTATTAAAAATACAAAAAAATAGCTGGGCATAGTGGCACATGCCTGTAGTCCCAGCTACTCAGGAGGCTGGGGCACGAGAATCACTTAAACCTGGGAGGCAGAGGTTGCAGTAAGCTGAGATCACGCCACTGAACTCCAGCCTGGGTGACAGAGTGACACTCTACCTCAAAAAAAAAGAATAAATAAAACATAAAAATAAAAATAAAATAATAAATACTGAATTAGACACCTTAACATGGTGAATTTTATGGTATATAAATTATATCTCAATAAAGCTGTTATTTTTTTTTTTTCAGTTCAGAAAATGAACACCTACATAAAGTCTTCCAAGATAGAAAATAAACTTTGTTTTGTCTTATAATCAGTTCAGGTCAAGAAACATTCATTGACTTGGACTGTGATAGATGCTAGGAATGCAAAGATAAATAATAAACCATGCTTACCCTGGAGAAATTTAGTCTTTAACAAATAAGTAGCAAATATTTAGAAAGAATCTTTGGTTTTTCACCTGGTTTTCACTCTCAAAATATGTAATTTTACCATGACAAACTTTAATTGAAAACCCAACAAAATTTCAGTTTTAGTAGCCATCAAATTCAATAACCAGATGCTGAAGATCAACTAACTCAAATTCTAGCTATAGTCACACTTCTTTTCTAGCACAAGAAGGACCCAGCTGTGGTCCAGCCTCCTTGCCCTGACTGCCTCGTTGCAGTGTGTGATCCTAGCTTGCGGGTGCCAAGTATTTTCTTTTTCTGTATTTCCTCACCCTTGCCTCAACCCCTGACTACTGTTTTTACAAGTCCTAGATTTTATTCCATTAGGCACCTAACCCTTTCTTCAAACACCACTGAGGTTCTTCAGATTATCACAGATTTTAAGTCAGGCCATCAAAGCATATGCAGCTCCCTCCCTTTATGTCTTTTTATTTCATTTTCTTGATAAAGATCCATAATGTCTGTGGCTGGTGCCCTGCACTGAAGAAGCCAGGTATCAAAACCACCTCATACATTCAGTTGATCCAGAACAGGTACTGCAAACCAGATACAGACAACAAATGAATTTTCTTTGGCATGAGCTGTTCTAAAAACAGTATAATTACTTATCAACAAATTACACCCAAAAGATTTTTTGTATACAAACTTGCATGTTAATAAGTTTAGCTTCTTTTGAAAAATCTGAAGATTTGCCCATGCTGGGCCCAAATTCCCATGTGGCAACAATAAGGTGAGTTAAGTGGGGACATTGCCTTTCCTTTTAATGAAGTGTATCCCTCCATGATGCTCACCACTCCACAAAGCTACCATGCACAACACATCAAGCTGGTTTCATTTGTGACCTGTTGGCTCTGGAGGTGTTAGAGTCTGAGACAAGTCCATGTCCAGGGAGTTAGAAGTTGTGTCCAATCATAAAAGGATCTCTTGGTTTAGGGTTGCATGCTCCTCTACCTGTGACAACCTTTCCTAGTTTTTCATGCCAACAACTGCTTCCTTTTCCTATAATCACTAACCCTAAATATCACCTAAATACCTGAAATTCCCCCAGGGAACTCCTGCAGTGGCATCCTCTGGCCTGACAAGCTCCTTTATAAAGTAGCAAAACTCCAGACCACGTGGCAGAAGGCACTAAAGATCTCATCCACAGACTGATGAAATCTTCATTTCCACACTTCTCTTTGAAGATAAATACTCCTAAATTTCTGAGTTCTAGTTAAAACTATGTTTCTCAGACTTAACTGTGCATCCAACATATGTGAAGGTCTTTTAAAAATGTAGATTCAAATTCAGTAGGTCTAGTGTGGAGCCTGAGATTCTGCATTTCCAACAAGCTCCCTGGTGATCCTGATGCTGCTGGACTGTGGACCACACTTAGAATAGCAAGGGTTAGGCAGAGCGCGGTGGCTCACGGCTGTAATCCCAACATTTTGGGAGGGCGAGGCGGGTGGATTACGAAGTCAAGAGATCGACACCATCCTGGTCAACACGGTGAAACCCTGTCTCTACTAAAAAATACAAAAATTAGCTGGGCATGGTGGCGCCCACCTGTAGTCCCAGCTACTTGGGAGGCTGAGGCAGGAGAATTGCTTGAACCCAGGAGGCAAAGGTTGCAGTGAGCCAAGATTGTGCCACTGCACTCCAGCCTGGCACGTGCAACAGAGCGAGACTCTGTCTCAAAAAAAAAAAAAAAAAAAGAATAGCAAAGGTTAGAAGACTTAAGAAGGAAGAAAGTTTCTGAGATGAGAGTTATCTGAAATCAGACCTCCAAGACTTGACTTTCTGACATTTTAAAACTCGAAAGTGTTAATCTTTTAGCATCCTGTGTCAATTAATGTCAGATTTGTCTAAATAACAATCCTTCATAATGATCCATGAAGAAGAGACAGATGGTTCCTTTAGCCATTAGGCATTGGTTATTGAATATTCACTATATGATCAATACTGGATATTACACAGGGGCACCTGCCAAGTTTCCATATCTTTAGAGTGCTTAAAATCTAAAGTTTTTTTTTTTTTTTTGCCTTAGTTGGTAAAAAGACTAACGGAAAACAATAAGTAGTGTACCACCTAAAACAGCAGATGATTAAGATTTTAATTGCTACAAACATTGATTCCCAAGAAGGTAGCATATCAGCATCTGGGTGGAAGGCTAAACACACTTTCTCCCAACTCCTCCCATAAGATAATCACTTCACCCTTATCCTTACTGTCAATCATTGACAAGGGAAATTACATTGAATTCCAGAAATGCCACATTTTTCAGAAACATGAGGTGGGAAAAATGATTAAAAAACAAAAAAAAAACACTGTTTTTAAATTCCATACAGAAGGGCAATGGAGTCCTGAGGCCTGAAAGAGTAAGTAGAAATGGTGGGCATTCCAGGTGGGAGGTGCTTCCTGGGGTAAAAGTACTGAGGTGGAGATGAGTCTAGGGTATTTATGGGACAGGAAGAAGACCTGTCTAATTAAAGTAAACTAGAGTGCCCCACTCACCACCACCCTATTCTTAGCGGAGGAAGCATGGAAACTATCTCCTAAGAATCTGATGACCACCTATTAAAAACACTGAAGAAATATTTCTTTACAGAAAGGCTAGTTTACCTCTCAGATCCTTTCCAATTTTTCCTAAGTGCAGAACAAAATTCCCATTCTCCTCTAACCCATAATTCTAAATTGAATCACTTGTTTTTCCTGCTGTTCACCATGGATGACAAGTGAAGAGAATGTGGATGTGTAAAAGTCCCTATAAATTTAAAAAAAAAAAAAACCTAAATCACTGCATTAGGTTAAGCATTCCATTGCTACTCAGCAGCCCCAGTTCTCTGAGACTGTTCTCATAGGGCTATTTTCAACTTTGTCATCAATCATCTTTGTGACTCTTCTCTGAACCCTTTCCCAATTATCCCCATCCCTCTTATATACGTAAGTGATGAATTATACTTCAGGTTTTCCCTGACCACTCCATCTAAAGGAATTCTCAGTTACACAAAATTCTCTGACAAAGCCCACCTCGACAAAGCACTTATCATACTTCCAACTATGTTCTTTCATTTGTTGCTTATGAAATATTTAAAATATACATTTAGAAGTTCATATTGTTAAGAAGTTAATATAACAGTAGCCCATATACCAAATATTACTCCCTTAATTTACAGTCAATGTGGACTTCTAACTCTCTAATAAAAAATTTCATAGTCTAAGATTGTGCCACATTGTTTTCCTTGTTAATTATTTTCCCTTCCTTCTTTGTCCTTGCCATGAGTCACCACGGGCTAAGTATATTACTGAGGTATACCATATATACCAACACCCAGATTTAACAAACATGAATATTTTTGCCACATTTACTTTGCAATTATATACTTATTTATTTATTCATATCTGTGTTGCCTGTTTTCCACTACATTCTGTTTTATCTGGGCAGACAGAGACATGTCTGATTATTCACCTCTTTTATACCCAGCACTTAGCATAGAGCCTGGCATATAAGGATCTATAAATAATGCATGAATGACTTTTGTCCTAGCATTAAATAATAGCCATCACAATAGGAGACTTAATAAACAAAGGACAATGATTCCATCTTTATTAAAAGTCCAAAGAGAGAAAAAAAGGAAATGCATCTTTACTGAAGAACGAAAGTTTACATTTAAATGCATGCTATAGCTGGATACCAGACATTAGGATGAGTTAGTTGAGCAAGGTACAGAACTTCCCTTCCCTAGAGGCTCCTTTCCCTTATTCCCTGAATAGCACATATATCTGCCTAGATAACAGTGATACAGGAGATGAGCCCCTTCTGGCTCATCTAGATTAGAGATGCCAGCTCAACGGCTTAAAGAAGGAGAGAACAAAGGATGAGAAGGAGAAAGCGAAGGAGAGAAGAAAACATGGAGGGAGGAAGAGGTGGGGACCTATGTGGAAAGAATCCAAGACCACTATAAGACAACAAGAAATCATTTTTTTCTAGATTAGGCCAATGGCAATATAGATCATGTCCTGAAAACATTTGAGTATCAAGTCCATTTGTATGACATGAAGCCTAAGGCAAAAACACAAGAAAGGTCATGTCCAGCCGGGTACAGTGGCTCATGCCTGCAATTCCAGCACTTTGGGAGGCTGAGGCAAGCGGATCACGAGGTCAGGAGATCAAGACCTTCCTAGCAAACATGGTGAAACCCCGTCTCTACTAAAATACAAAAAATTAGCCAGGCGTGGCGGTGCACACCTGTAGTCCCAGCTACTTGGGAGGCTGAGGCAGGGGAATCACTTGAACCTGGACAGCAGATGTTGCAGTGAGCTGAGACCACACCAC
>NW_016107428.1:6958994-6973200 GCF_001604975.1 Cebus imitator
AAAAAAAAAAAAAAAAAAAAGGAAAGAAGGAAAGATCATGTCCAACTGTCAGAGAAATCTAACAGTTTTCTCTACCTCCTTCGGCCTGTTCTCCTTGCCACCCAGCATCTTAATGCAAAATCCCAAAAGTCTGGGTTCCTCCCGCCATGGTTCTCTGCATGCTCTCAAATACCAAATACATACTTGTATCCACTCCCCATCAAAACTTACTGGGTCTAAGTTCTATTACTTTGAGCTCTTATTCTTCTAGCAGGTCACTGAGAGATACTATGCTTATTATATGAATGGCTGTACATTATGGAAAATATTACTTCCTTAATTTATAGTCAATGTGGACTTCCAACTCTCTATTAAAAAAGTTCATAGTCTAAGATTGCGGCATTTTTTGGGGGGGTTAATAATTCTACCTTCCCTCTCTGCCCTTGCCATGGTTCACTACAGGCTAAACATACGACTTAAGTATGACACTTAATATAACAGAAATCATTTCTAATCAGTGTTATAAGGAAATATTTTTCTTGCTTCACAGATATCTTACTCCACACATAAAATATTGCACAAGAACCTTTCCACTATGTACCTAGCATATGTCAGCTTGGGGAAGCAGTCTTACACTCACTGCCCATCACTTTGCACAGCAAACTATAGACTCGGGGGCCACAGTTTGGTTGAATCCATAGTTTCCACTATTTCTTTTTGCATTTCCTCAAGATCAGAAGGCACTACATCTTCTCCATGAAGTGGGTAGCATGTGGATTAGCTTCTTTCTAAGCACAACTTCTTTTCTTCATGAAGCCATCACCTTATCTGTACCTGCGCCCAGTACACTGTCAGTTCTGTCCCCTGAGCAACGTTTCCAATCTCATGAATAATGGTTAACCAATAAAGCAACAACAACAAAAAATTCTTCCTATAGCATGAGTTTTCAGTGATAAACGAACAAAAGCATCACCAAGCACTCATCTCTGAACAAATGCCAAAAGCTGATTCATTCTCTGCATGACATTGCTGGTTTCATCCTACCATAAACTAAAATATCTGCTAGCATGCACTTGATAGTAATCGCTCTTCCACACTCCACTCCACTGATATTATGCAACAGCCAACCATGTCATTTAACAAAGGAGTTTTGTCAATAATTTCTGGTTTCTCTCTAAGGATAATGTTTGTCTTTAACTTTCCAGCTGATTTTCCAAGTGTCTCTTCAATAATATGGCTCATTCCTATTTTTGCTACAAGGATCCTTTAATGATGCTAATAAAATTATAATCTCTAACCTACCTTTAGCCATACAATACATTAATTTTATAAAGGAACACATTATTGTGTGCTTGTCCTAGAAAACTTCAATAGTATAACAGAGAAGCCACTGTGCTTTGTTCAAAAATGACACAAAAACATCCATGGCTTCATGCCATTATTGGACAGAGTTTCATAACAGGCCATGATTACAGATTCATTTGGTCCTAATGGGGATAGCAAGTACAATATAAAATGGTTTTGAGACCGTCATTGTCCTATTTCCACTTGTATTTTTCAATTTTAGCAATTGTTCTGAAATTGTCATTCTCAAAGATTCCCTTGTCTCTAAACATATATATTCCCAATTCATACACAGAGGGATTCAGTTTTCTAAGCATATTTATGGCATCCTGAAATGTAGCATTTACAATTCTATTTTCATCACTATTTTTACACTTTGATTAACTACTTTTGAACCACTTATCTAATTTTATGAAATGGGAATACAATTTAAGAACAGCAAAAACAAAAAAATACTATTTTAACAAATAAAAAATAAGTAAATGATATAAAAATTATATTAAAGAACATGAAGTGAACCATTAACAAAATGTAAGCTACACACACTCACCAGTGCAGTCTATGCAGCACAAGCACAATCTTAAATATTATAATATGTTTTAAGAACACAAGGGGATGTCTGCTGAAATCATAATTAAATGGCCTGTCTCAAGGCCCTACATGCTTTGCAATACCCACACCACCCTTCTGGTCTCATTTCTGACTTCCCCCTCATCACTCCACCCACTCATGCTGATCTTGCAAATCTTTGAACATATCCAAACACATTCCTTTCTTGGGGCCTTTGCACTGGCCATCCTCCCTGCCTGCAACTCTATCCCTCAGGTATCTGTATTAAGTAACTTCTCTTACCTCCTTTTAACCCTTTGCTTAAAGTCTCTTCCTCCATGAAGCCTACTCAACCACACTTATACTGTCCTACTTTCTCTTTCTTCCAAAGCTCTCACCTCCTAACATCATATATAATTTAGCTATTTGGTTTATTACCTGTCTCCCACCTCCCACCTGCCTGCCCCCAACAGAATGAAAACTCCACGAGGTCAGGGATCCTGGTTTTATTCATTGATATATTCCCAGAACCTAGATCAAAGACCAACCCACAGAAGGAACTCAATACATATTAGCTGAATGAACAAATACATGAATGGATGGATGAACTAAATTTTTTCTTTGCTTTCCCCTTATAACCACCAAACTGACTATGGATCTCACTTTGAGAATTAAAAAGAAAATGGTAACTTATCAAAGGTTTTTAAACAAAAGAATTATATCGACAGAATGGTATTAAAACTAGACAAGGTCAGGAGATAATTTAAAGTTTGGAGAGGCTAGATCCAGAGAGTTTGGTTAAGAAGTCAACCAATGAAAGAGATAAGGAAGGCCATAAATTTTCAATTACTGGCACTTCTTAAGTGGTTTATTTCCAACCTACAATGCACTGACTGTACAATGCATTGATATGTAATCTATGCTTATGTATACAGTATACATACATTGCACACACAAACATATATGTCAAACAAGCCTAGAAGAAGCTAAAGACATTTCTCCATCATATGGATATAGTTCATATAAAAGCTTATAACTTGGGTCATAGTTAGGATGGCCATAAATCCTAGTGTTTCTGGCACAGTCTCAGTTTATACTTGTTGATCTAATGCCCCTTATAGTTTGTACCATATTTTACTCCCAAAAGTGTCCTTGTCTAAATTTTTTTAAATTACACAGTCATCCTACTTATAAAAAAAGATACATAGGCCACGCGCAGTGGCTCACGCCTGTAATCTCAGCACTTTGGGAGGCTGAAGAGAGTGGATCATTTGAGGTCAGGAGTTCAAGACCAGTCTGGCCAACATGGTGAAACCCCATCTCTACTAAAAATACAAAAATTAGCTGGACAGTAGAGGCACATGCCTGTAATCCTAGCTACTTGGGAGGCTGAGGCATGAAAATCACTTGAACTCAGGAGGCAGAGGATGCAGTGAGCCAAGATCGCGCCACTGCACTCCAGTCTGGGCAACACAGTGAGACCCTGTCTCAATATATACAGTACATTATAACACAGCAAGTGAGCTGTGCTACAAACACACAATTCTTTGGCAAAAGAGCATAGCAACTATTGCAGAAGCAAGTGCCACAAGCTTCATATATCTAACTTTAGTAAAGAACCCAAACTCTTACCAGGTCACCTGCATAATCTCAGACCTCCCATGAGAATTTTCATGTGGTAAACAGACACACCAGTTCTCCTTTTCTGCAACTCCTCTGTATGAAAAGCTGAGACCCAAACCAAACACTGGAGACATAAGAGAGTACAGAAAACAAAAGCCCTCTTATTATCCTCGTGGCCCAGAGAGCTTGGAAACTAAGAGAATGTGGAGTCAAAGCTTCACAACAACAATTGTGTTCCAGAATCTCAGTAAATATCCAAGATCTGGACCAGACACTAGATCTTCAAACTTGCATTCCTACCTGTCAGAGCCATGGTAACCATCGGGTCTGCAAACAGGTTTTGTAGAAACTGCTATCCTAAATCACAGGAGTTCTCCCAATTAGTGTCAGCCCTAGATATATGGACGGGTGCTAATTCATATTGTGCTTGAAGCCAATAATAATATGGGCTTACAGCCATGGCAGACACTTAATAACTTAAGAATAAAACTATTTTATTCACTATGTGTGTAAATAGATGATGAGAAATTATCTCATTCTCCTATCTTCCTCCTATTTCATTTTTTCTTATGTATTTTTCAGTTTTAAATTTTTCTGATTTTCTATCTTTGCATTTAATAAATAAAAGACTGAAATAAAGCAAGACTCAAAATCTGGTGTTGGAAGTGGGGTGATGAAAAAAAAAAATCAGGATTCCTTAATACCTAGGATAACTAGATAATTAACTTATCATCCAAACCAGGGCACTTTCACATGTGAAAAGGGGTGATTTTGATAATTAAGATAAATCAACAGGAATAAACAGGCACTGTCACAAGCAAAGCAGGGCATCTGGTCACCTTTCTAATCTCTCATTCATATCCTGATACAAAAGGCATCCTGTGTGTAATGAAGCAACCTCTGCCTTTGTTAAATCAATCAAACTTCAAACACAGTCCTCTCTCTTTCAGGCCAGGCCTGGCTTTTGATAACAGAGCAGGGAAGGTTTTCACCCAATGTTGCCATTCCCTATCCAACACACCGAGCAAAACTGGTTCCAGTTTTTCCCAAGAAAGCAGTCGGCAGTGCACAAGAATGTGGATCCAGGCCAGGCCCACAGCAAGCCCCAGGCAAGGAGCCTCTGGTTTCTCTTAAAGGAACACTTCACAACAGAGAGAGCCACCTGGTTAGAGGTTACACAGATACCAATGATACAGATTGAACAAGCATTTTGAATGCAAGATCATTTCATTGATTCCTGGGCACATATTAAAACTGGGAAGATCTCAAAATCCACCTCTCCTGCAAAACACATTCATCTAGGAGAAAACACCACAGCATCTGTCCGCAACTATAGGTAACAACCTTGGTTTCTTTGCCTTTGGCTGAAATCAGTGTTGCAAAAGCCTTTTAAAAGAGTAAGAAAATATGTTTTTCTCCCAATATCACATTGCCCAAGTGAAACAGAACCAATGCTTACTTTTATTTCTTGCCTCCTGTTCAGAGGGGTCACACATTGTTCATATTCTTCATTAAATTTAGTCCTGTGGCTGGCAAATGTTAATTTACTGGAATATTTTCCTTCACATTCATAAAGAGGGAAAACAAGTTTTGTGATCTAGTTGCAATCTACAGCACACAGATAATTCACAACAGTGGTAGGCGCAGAAAAGCTCCAGCTGGTTTATCTCAAATGTTCAGAATGATTTTTATTTCTTTACCAACACCACAGTCATTCATAAAGATTCATTGCCAAATGTTGCCCAATACCGTGATACAGGCGATGGTGAAGCAAATGTCTGAGGCTGGGAAATCATCACAGAAGTACAGTACTGCCCAAACCTCAGAGTCTAACGCCAATTGCTGGGGATTAGGAAACCACCTGTCATGGAGACAGTGAAGGAAACTGAATTCAAACTAAAGCAGACTAAAGTCCTTCCAGCCAGGAGACAGTATACAAGAGCTAAGAAAGGTGCAACTGATTTTCTTCCAGAAGCAGCACGATTATTTTTAAATTCAAAGACATTTTTGTTAACAAACTACTTCACATAACCACATGGAAGCCAAAATGTGCCAAAGAAACAATCAAAACAAATAGCTCAATCAGGACTTTTTGAATGTTAAAAAAAAAAAAAAATTAAAGCTGGCTAGACTGCTGGATGGTAATTTTATAATGTCTCCTTTAGGAGATCAAAATTATGTCTTTGACACCCTCCACCACACCCTACTCCACCTCTAATAGTGAAGTGGATAATTTCTGAAGAATACAATGACCCTTTATGCCTGGCTTCTCTAGTCTGCTAGGGATGCCATCTGTCTCCCATGCTATATAAACAATCCCTGCAGGAATCTTCTGATGACCAAACAGATTAGCAAACTCCAGATTTTCACACCATTAATAATATCCCCACCCAGATTAGGTCTTTTGTTTTAATAACTCCAAAGATAAAGTTAATATCTGATCTTTCTTTCTTTGTAAGTAACGTGTGTGTCATTTTAAAGATAACCTCTTGGAACATACAGCCATCTGTTGGGAAGAGAGAGAGAAAAAAGCTCTCTCTAGGCAACAGAAGAAATTAAACCCTGAGGGAATAGGAGATAGAGTAAAAAGAAAATATTTATGAGACAAACACATGGAGGACTCTACTAATTACACTGAAATATTTTTCTTCTAAATGACAAACTATAGAACACTACTCCAAAAAAGACAAGTTTCACACTTTGACAAAGGTATACATAGGAAAACAGAGTTTGCGTGAGTCTAGGACAGTGAAAGCAGAAATCGGATCCAAGAAAGGCTAAAGGCCCCCGAAGTTTGCATGCCGTCCACCTCTATCTGTAATGATCACAAATGTTTTCCTTCGTGAAGTTTAATATCGATTGAACCCTTGTAACTCTAATTGTGAGCTCTCTGTACTGACTCTAAAGACGTCCAACTCTAAAAGAAACAAATGTGCCTGTAAAGATGTTCTCTAAATTAATAATAAAAAAACGAAAAGCACCCGAGCGCTGCTAATAGAGAAGACAAGGCATGAGAGAGCCAGACCTCTGCAGTCGCGCGTCCTCGGAAACGTCTACGTCTAAATCTGCAGCCCCGGTTTCCTCCAGGCCCCAAGCTCCAGCAGAGGATGTTCACGGCACATTCCCAACCGAAAAGGAAATGAAGCGTCCTCTCCCTCAAGTGATGCTCAAATAGACCCCAAAGTGCCAGTTTCCCGGGAGAACCAAACCATCAAACACGTCCTGGTTCCTCTCGCCCGCGTTTCTGGGCAGCAGAAACCGAAATGTCAAATGAATGACCGCGCCGGGGCGCGAGGGAGGAAAACAAAGCCACCTCCCGCCGTCCGCTACCTGCGGCGAGGGCCGCGCGCTCACCTGGGCTCTGCGCCGGTCGCCGCGGGCTGCGGGTGGGGACCGGGCCGCGGGGCGGGAGGGCGCCCCCGCAGCCGCCCGGACCCGCGGCCGCGGCGCCCTCCGGCCGGTCCGTGCGCGCCGCGGAGAAAGCAGGCGGCCGGGGGCGCCGCTACGCGTCGCATGCAGCTCCCGACTGTGGCGGCCGCTGCCACGCACGGACCCGAGAGTCTCCGCGCTGCAGTCCCGGACACCCAGGCGCGAGAAGCGCCCGGAGAGACTCGGCGCAGGGGCCGAGCGCGCCCGGCGCGCCCCTCAGCGGATCTTCCCGCCGCCCTCCGCCGCGAGCTGAGTCTCGGCTTGCCTTTGTGTTGGCATCCTCCTAGCTCGCAGCGACATCCGGAGCTCCCGAGGCGGCTCCGCGCCGCCGCCCACCCCTGGGTTACGCCGCGGCCCCCGCGCGACCCGCGGATTGTGTCGAGTCAGCAGCGGCGGCGGGGACGCGCGAAACCATGGCTCCCGCCCGCGCTCGGAAGGGCGCCGGGGATCCTGCGCCGCCGGAGGTTTGCGGCCGAACGCGGCGCAGCCCCGAGCGGCCCCGCAGCGCCCGGGTTCCCCGCTGCTCGCTCTCCAGGCGCCGCCCGCCCGCGTCGCCACCCTCTCGCCGCTCCCGGCCGCCCGCCCGCCACCTTCCTCCCGCCCGGGTGCCCGGCGCCCGCTCCGGCCGTGGCTTCCAGGTTCGCGGACAGCGAAGGGCCGGGCCCCCTCACCTCCAGCCCCGCCGGCGCCCCTCCCGCTGGACGCTTCGGCGGCATCTGCCCGCACCGCCCTGCGGGACGTTGGGCTGGGAGCTGCCGGCACGTCGGGGACAGGCGGAAGGGAGGCGGGGGCAGAGGACATGAGGGACAGCCAGACCTTGGCCAGCGGGACCTCCCTGAGGAAGGTGCGGAAGAACGGGGCGGGTGCAGCTGGGCGGAGGACGAGTCCCGAGGCTGCGGCGGAGCCTGAGCTGCTCTCCTTCTGCGAAGCCGAAGGACAGGATTCCTAGAATCGTCGCGGAGGATGGAGGAGACCCACTGAGGTCATGCAGACAGGACTGTTCCTAAACCCCACCGGAAAGCTGAATGGGGAGTCATGCCTCGGTTTCCCCAACTGCAAGGGCAAGACCGTAATACTTATGTCGCACACACAGGGTGTGGTCACGATGAAAAATGGATTATTGAAAGCGTTCCCGGGATACTTTGCCTAAAGAGGGCACTAAAATTAAAAATTACTGTATTAATACTTTCGGCTTTCTATTTACTTCCATAGCATCTTCATCAACTCATTCCCACTTAGGAGAAAAAGTAAAAATGCTGAAATGTAAAGATACTGTGTCCCTCCCCTTGCATCTATCCAGATATGAGGAAGATTTATTCAGTTTTACAGTTTATATCCATATGAAGGAAGTCCCCAAATAATGGATATCCATTCCTTTGGGACTTTTGAGTATGTGTGCTCAATATTATCCATCTCTCTGCCTTTTCTGGTAACAGTGGTTCATTATTCCTATGGGAACTGCCCTTCCCCCTCACCCACAATGAGTCTTTGTGGTTCCAGGGTACTGACACCTCCCACCTCATCCCCTAGAACTAGCCAGTCATCTTCTGGACCGCAGTGATCAGTTCTGGGATGGGCACGTTGGTCCAGAAACTCGATCCAGAGCTTTGGATGCATTATTGCAGAAAAAATATGCCCTTTAAACTAGCATAAATGGGAAGGGTATAAGCCCATGGTACCGAGGACCAACGATGCATGCCAATGAAGCCAACTTTGAGGGAAAAAAAGCTGAGGGTAAGAAGGTGTTGTCTTACCCTCTCAGAAACCTCAGCAGATAAATGTGTCTGCAGTGAACTCTATCCTTGAAGCCAATAAATCCTCTCCCTTTTATTTCAAGTCAGTTTCAACTGTGTTTTGTCACATGCCACAAAGGAGCCCTGACTCTTTAGACCCTGGATCTATCAGCCCAGGTATCACTGTTAGGCTCCTTCTCCACAGAATCAATGAACCCGCCCCACATAAGGTCCAATTCCAGCTCTTGCTGGAAGAACAGGGATCCTAGTGGTTCCCACATGATGTTCTCCTTCACAACTTGCTCAAATCCAGCAACCCCACACCTGAAATCCTTAACTTCCTGTATTGATTAACTACTGTGTTACATTCTATTAAAAATGGACCAGGTGCAGTGGCTCACACCTGTAATTATGCCTGAGGCAGGAGGATCTCTTGAAGCCAGGAGTTTAAGACCAGTCTGGGCAACTTAGTGAGACCCCCACTAACATAAGAACAGAAAACTAAACACCACAGGTTCTCACTCATAAGTGGGAGTTGAACAGTGAGAACACATGGACACAAGAAGGTGAACATGACACACCAGTGCCTGTGGGGGGAACTAGAGGAGGGATAACATTAGGAGAAATACCTAATGTAGATGACAGGTTGATGGGTGCAGCAAACCACCATGGCACACGTATACCTATGTAGCAAACCTGCACGTTCTGCACATGTATCCCAGAACTTAAAGTATAATAAATTTTTAAAAAATAAAATAATATAAAAATAAAAATAGCCAGGCATGGTGGCCTGAACCTGTAATCCCCGTTACTCTGGAGGCTGAGGCAGGAGGATCAGTTGAGCCCAGGATTTCAAGGCTGCAATGAACTGTGATTGCACCACTGCACTCCAGCTTGAAAACAGAGCAAGACTCCGTCACCCTGTAGGGAGAGAAAGAGGAGGAGGAGGAGGAGGAAGAAGAAAAGAAAGAAGCCTAAAAATGAATAGAGGTAAAGTGAATCACCATTGCTGTCCTAGGTTTTAAAAAACATTTTTCTCTCACTTTAAAAGCAGCCCCAACTACCTTTAAAACTTTCTACATATCAACCAATAAAACCGAGACTAAGGCATCAAATAACATTAATAGCAAAGTCATCCTAAAAATCTCAGACGTGCAAAGCTGTGTAAAGATTAGGTAGCTTCTTTCACACTGCACTCCCCATCGGTCATCATCACCACTCCCCTTCAAGGGATCTCTGACTGGGTCTCACTTATCCTCTCCTGGAACCATTCCCTTAAAGAGAACTCAATGCTACATAAGCTGGCCAATTCTGCATTGAAACTAGCCTGACGTTAGGAAGTGATCCCTTGTACTGAGTTTAAATACTGCTTCCACCTAACAGGACTCCAAGCACTAAAGACAAACTTGTGAACCATGTGAATTGTCTCTTTTCCAAGATCTTTGTATGACCCATAACTGCTTGTCATATGGCAATGTGTCCTGACTCTTCATGAGCCTAGATTACTTCCTTTCTATGGATGTGCTCAAGTTTGTGAATGCTCCTTCTGAAGCATCTGCCAAAGCTAAACCCAAAGGCAGATTCCAAGAAACTTAATCTCCAACCCTCTTCCAACAACACAGGAGGAGCCTAAGAGACATGTTTGTGGGGTCTTATATTTTTGTAAAATCTTCCAAAGTAAGATATTTTAATCTCAAGAGATTTGCAATGGGCTGAATAGTTGTCCTCCCCCAAATTCGTGTGTTGACATCCTAACCCCTAATATGATGGTATTAGGAGGTAGGGCCTTTGGGAGGTGATGGAATAAGTGCCCTTTAAAAGAAACCAAACAAACAAAAAAAAACTCTCTCACCTTCTTTCTGTTTCTTGAGGATACAAAGAAAAGATGGCAGTCTGCAACGGAAATAGGGCCTTCCCCACATCACAACCACACTGGCACCCTGATTTCATTCTTCTGGCCTGAAGAATGATGAAAAATAAATTTCTGTTGTTCATAAGCCACTCAGTCTAGGATGCTTTGTTACTGCAGTTTGAACTAAGACAAGACTGCT
Source organism: Cebus imitator (assembly GCF_001604975.1). Classification (NCBI taxonomy): domain Eukaryota; kingdom Metazoa; phylum Chordata; class Mammalia; order Primates; family Cebidae; genus Cebus; species Cebus imitator. The sequence continues at coordinate 6,969,703 of NW_016107428.1, forward strand.
CTCTCTTTGCATTCTAACTTCCCTGTTGTCCTAATTCCCCTCGTGTCTGAAAGAACTGGAGTGATTGTGGATGTTTTTGAGATCTGGCTAAGGGGAAGTTGAGTTACATATGTGGAATATATTTATGTGATCTGTGGGTGTTAAAGCTCATTGTAACAGTGACATCTATTTTGACTGTGCAAAGACTTACAGTCACTTGGGCCCTTCAGTGTTGTGACACAAAGGTAAAGAGACAGAAATTATACCACCAAGTATTAATGACTGCATCCTTCAGCACCCAGCACAGAAGCATATGGGTAATGAGATAAATGATATTTGAAATGTATGGATTTAGAAGTAGAATGTGGAGGCCGGTCACGGTGGCTCACGCCTGTAATCCCAGCACTTTGGGAGGCCGAGGCGGGCGGATCAGGAGGTCGAGAGATCGAGACCATGGTGAAACCCCGTCTCTACGAAAAAAATACAAAAATTAGCTGGGTGTGGTGGCGCGCGCCTGTGGTCCCAGCTACTCAGGAGGCTGAGGCAGGATAATTGCTTGAACCCAGGAAGCGGAGGTTGCAGTGAGCCAAGATCGCGCCACTGCGCTCCAGCCTGGTGCCTGGTGACAAAGCAAGACTCTGTCTCAAAAAAAAAAAAAAAAAAAAAAAAAAAAGAAGGAGAATGTGGAAAACCCTCCCACATCTTATTGTTTGTTTGTGAAAGAAATTTGATAGCAATTTTCCCAAATTTGAAAACAATTCTAAAAATATGTTACTTTCCCAATAATGCATTGTGGACTCAAAAGAAACTCCTCTAAACTATCAATAATAAAAACAAAATTTAATCAACTTTAATGAAAAGACGGAATATCTATTAACTCTATAGAACATAATGTCACAAAATCATTTTCATATAGAGAATAAAAGAGTATAAAGCCAAAATACATAGAAAAAACATATCACAGAGGTTTGTCAGGCAGTTAATTAATTTAAAAATCATGGCATTTGGTGGTCTAATACTTGTAAGATTTATTTTTCTTTCTTTTTTCTGTTTTTTGAGATGGTGTGTCACTCTGTCGCTCAGGCTGGAGTGCAGTGGTGCGATCTCAGCTCACTGCAACCTCTGCCTCCTGGGTTCAAGGGATTCTCCTGCCTCAGCCACCAGAGTAGCTGGGATTACAGGCACCCACTATCACATCTGACTAATTTTTGTATTTTTAGTAGAGACTGGATTCCACCATGTTGGCCAGGCTGGTCTCGAACTCCTGACCTCAAGCTATCCACTCACTTCGGCTTCCCAAAGTGCTGGAATTACAGGAGTGAGCCACCGTGCCCGGCCTTGTAAGATTTTTTAAATGTATAAATTGTTGTGAGTTTTTTTTATTCTGGATATATATTCGTTTCAGTACCTCTTTTTGTATTTATAATGTGTATTTTTTTCTTAACCAGTGTCCTGAATTGTATAATCTGAAGAAACTGAATATGTCCTCGCAGAACCTGAAGCTGTCCTCAGCTGAACCTGATTCCCTGGATGTGACCTAATCTTCGTAGTATTCGAAGAGTGGGAGCTAGCTGGGAAGGGTGGCTCGTGCCTGTAATCCTAACACTTTGGGAGGCCAAGATGGGTGGATCACCCAAGGTCAGCAGTTCAAGACCAGCCTGTCCCACATGGTAAAACCTGGTCTCTACTAAAAATACAAAAATTAGCCAGGTGTGGTGGTGGGTGCCTGTAATCCCAGTTACTCTGGAGGCTGAGGCAGGAGAATCGCTTAAACCTGGGAGGCAGAGGTTGCAGTGAGCCAAGATTGCACCACTGCACTCCAGCCTGGGCAGCAGAGTGAGACTCCATCTCAAAGAAAAAAAGGTGGGAGCTTCCAATTGAAGAGATGACTAACTTAAGCACAATATTGCCTTGAGTCATTTCTGTAGTATTTTATCTGTCAACGATCCTAAGAGAATGAATTAATAGTTACAACTAGGGAATTTAAAGAATGACCAAAGGATACCTATCTAAATGCCAAAATATATTCTTAGATGTATTGCGACTTTTCTGCCTTTTTAAAGAAAATATACTAAATGTAATTGACTCATTATTTTTGTAATGGCTATGATTTATCATGCTCTAATTCAGTGATACTCTTAGAAGCTTGTATGTATAAGTGGTCTTGCCCTACTCTAGATGACCTCAGGCTACTACTGGGTTTTTTACTGTTATACTTTCAAAGTAACTTTTTCTCTAGAACCTCACATTTTTTTCTATCACCACTCATTTCTTTTTCCTTTCTTGATAATCTTTCTTATCTCATTCTAATTTCCTGCTTATGGTTTTATATGGAATTGATAAACTAAATAAATATTCTCATTAGAACTTTGTCTAAAATGGCTTGTGGGAGGGAGAAGATTCAGTGGATAATGGACATGATCTTTGGTGCATAAATTTTGTGATATCTATTTTGATTGCTCAGTATCCTTTCTGTCTTCTAATTCTCACTCATTGCCAATGGTGAGAATGTCTGGGTTCTCCATTTCACATATTCATTAAGTAAAAACCACTTACTAATGAGCCAGGATCTCTTCTAACTATTGAGGATGCAGAGGTGTACAGAATAGACAAAAATCCCTGCCCTTGTGACGCTGATATTCTAATGGGATAGGGAAGCAGAGGTCAAATAATAAGCAACATGTGACAGAGTGTCAGTGCTTACAAAATCCATATGCTTTCCTAAATTTTCCATCTGGAATTTAACCAGTTGTGATGGATGTTACTTACGGCTATGAAGATTAAGAATATAGTGTGACTTCTCTCATTCTCTTTACCTTCATTGGAAACCACAGAGGCCATGTGTTGAAAAGGTATCCTCACAAAAGGAAGAAGCTTAGATCCCTGAGCCATCATTTGATGGGGACCTGTAATGTGAGCAAGAAAGAAAGTATTAAGCTACTTAGATGTGGGAGTTGTTTCTTATAGCAGCCAGTATTAATGATCCTGACTATAATGGAAATTGGTATTGAAAACTTAAAATATGTTGTTCAGGAGTTCAATAGCAAGCATCAAGGAAAGTAATGTTGGAAGCTAGAAAGGTGATGATAATAATATGCAGTGGCAAAACAATGAGTAAAATGTTATTGTGATAACTTAAAGCTTATCTTGTGCCTACTGAGTCAGTAGCTCTAAGTCAAATGATTGAAAAGAAACAATTAGTAATGAAAACTATTCATTGCAAGGTTTCACAAAACAGGATGGCTTCCAGAAAGAAGTAGCCAGTGTTCAAATGTTAGAAAAAAAGAGAAATGTATGAAAAAGAGATATAGAAGATACAGGGAAAATAATATGGAAAAAGAGAATATAGACAGCCTAGGAATTTGTGTCTTTGCAGACATAGAAAGGCTAACTGCTTTTAGAGCTCAACAGTAAAAGATAGGATTTATGCCGGGCGTGGTGGCTCAAGCCTGTAATCCCAGCACTTTGGGAGGCCGAGGTGGGTGGATCACGAGGTCAAGAGATCGAGACCATCCTGGT
>NW_016107428.1:6973825-7023645 GCF_001604975.1 Cebus imitator
GTCAGGTAGAAGCAAGTCACATATCTCACCCACACTCAGAGACTTCATTCATTTGTCTGCCTAAAATGGATATTTGGTGACCAGAAGGCAATAAATTTGTTTTTACCAATAACTATGTGCTTCTATATCTTTCTCAGCCTTCCTGTGGTTAAATGGCAATGTGACTAATTCCATCCAATGAAATGTTAGCAGAATATGGGTCACATCTGTGCTGAGATGGTGAATTACACACCGTGCCTTCTCTGTCTCCTTTTCCCTTCCGTAGAGACCATGAAGGCCACATTTTGAAAGATAGCAGCATTGCAACATGGAAGTCTGGTTTTTGAGTTCCACTTGGAGAAGAGCTACTACCCAAGAGAATAGCTTCATTTGTCCCTAGACTTGTTACGTGAATAAGAGATAACCATTACTCATGTTAAGCCACTCATATTTGGGAATTATTTGACAGAACTCCTAGTGTTATTTATCCTAAGCACAAATAAATTTCAAAATGTAAATTATATCGACATAAGTATAAGAAAAGAGAAGAAGATGGAGATAGAAAGTTTTCAAGGCGTTGGGATATTAGATAGTAACGGGAAACACCCTCCCTGAGAAGATTATTTTTAAATAAAGACTTGAGAAAATTAAAGAACAAAGCAAGCAGTCATGTGGGGGAAGAGCATTCTAAGAAGGAGGAACAGGCCAGGCGCAGTGGCTCGTGCCTGTAATCCCAACAGTTTGGGAGAGCAATATGGGAGGATCATTTGAGCCCAGGAGATCATGACCAGCCTGAGCAACACAGTGCAACTCTATCTCTACAAAAATTTAAAAATTAGCCTGGTAGGGTGGCACATGCCTGTAATCCTAGCTACTCAGGGGGCTAGGTGGGAGGATCACTTAACCCTGGGAGGTCAAGGCTGCAGTGTACTATGATCAGGCCACTACTGCACTCCAGCTTGGGGAACAGAGCAAGACCCTGTCAAAGAAGAAAGGGAAGGGAAAGAGGATGGGGAGGAAGAAGAAGGAGAAACAGCAAGTACAAAGGTGCTGACTGTAGCAGAGATTCTGTCCACCATCACCTTGTTTTTCAATTCTTTACAGTAGAATTTGCCCATACCAAGATTCTAAAAAATTTATTATTTTTATGAGCTTCATTCATCCATTTATTCAAAAGAGTTAAGTATTCCAGTATTCCACCGACTAATACAAAGTTATGAATGTAGTGTGAATATATGTATGATTCCACTGGAAATGTATTATCACTACTAATACTTGTGTTTCATTTTGTTTTGTGTGTATGATTTCATCTTTTCTGCTTGGTAACAAAAACATTGTTTTAATCTAAAAAAAAAGCCAACCTGATAAAATTAGTCTAACATAATAAAGGAATCTATTTAGATTAATTCTCAACTTGTTTAGTTTGTTAAGACTCAGTCTCCCAGATTTGTCTCCATTCTCAAGCTGGTGGCTGGGAAGAAAGGTAGCAATGGTGGCTTCTGTGATTACATGACGGCGGCTGGGTTGCTGGATCCAGCTGTCCACATGGCATCTTTGAGCATGCTGGCCTCTCATGGGGAGTGGCCATCTGGGTTTCCTGGACTTCAGAAAGTTGACTTGTCCACCCTGGTGATTCCGCTTATGGCAACTGAAGCCTATGGCTGCTGTGACTCACAGTTTGATCTCTCAGCTTGCACAAGGCCCAGCATTGCTCCCTGGCTGATTTGACCTCCTCGTAGTTGCTGCTGCTGCTGCTGCTGCTATAAATTCCTCTAACATTTTAGTCATATATGCCATTAATTCCATGACCTGGGCTCAGTAAATAAAGTTAAACTCAGGGTTTCCCTCTGCCTAACCATGACACTGCACCCTTGAATTTACTTGGATACAGCTGGTCTCAGGTTGGCACCAGGGAATCCTGGGAGGCAGTTTCCTTCCTAACTCTTAATTGTAAGCTGAAGTAGGAGTCCCTGCCCTAACATATCCCCTCTTCTGGGCCAAAGCCTGGCAAGGGCACATATTTTGAGGAACTGTGAGCCTCTCCTATCTCTGCCTTCTCCCATGACCTGCCAGACCTGGAAGAGATGTCTTTTCTTTCATCGCCCCTTCCTCTCGGACTTCCTTCTGGGACTTCCTCTGGTCAGAAGCAGAGCCTCTGGGCTTCCCAGTGCCTTTACAGCATATGTTCCCTCCCAAACCCAGCCACACTGCTAAGCCTCCATGGAGGTAAGGATGGGAAAAGAGGTCTGCTTAACAATGAGGGGAACTAAATCCGGAGGTTTTTAAAATATATTACACTTGCATTATTGGCAAAGGGTATTGAACTCAATAATTTCGATATATAATTTCCCTTTTGAGGAATTAATTCCACTATTATTCTAACTTAATGGTGAGGAAATTGAAGTACAGAAAGGATAAGTTGTTTACCAGGATGAGCTCCAGGTTTGGACTCCTTGTCCAGTGGTTTTTCCACCATGATGTATCATCTCTTGGGTGAAGCTAAGATAGCTTTAAAATTACTTCTTACTTCTAAGATAGCTTTAAAATTACTTCTTACCTGAAGACACCTAAAATTATTCTCGCTCTCATTCAAATTACTCACTTGCTCAGATTTCTTTTCCATTTGTTTAAATCACTTTTTAAAGTTTCTTATTTTCTTATTGTTTTTATTTGTTAGTATATTTCATGATGGTAGTAAACCCCTGATAGAATTTTTAGTAGTATTTATATTGGAAAAGTCCCAAATCACTTTTTGAATACATATATATATATATATATATATATATCTTCATAACTTCCTGAGATGAGGAGGCAAAGTAAATAGAGGTGTAGAAAGAGATTCTCAAGAGGATAATACTTCAGTTATTATCCTATAATATTTGGTTACCATCTGTAACAATATGGGTGAATCTCTTAAGCATAATTATGTATCTAAGAAATATCAGCTGGACGAGATGGCTCATGCCTGCAATCCCAGAAATTTGGAATGCCAAGGCAAGTAAATCACATGAGGTCAGGAGTTCAAGACCAGCCTGACCAACATGGTGAAACCCCGTCTCTACTAAAAATACAAAATTAGCCAGATGTGTGGTGGCGGGAGACTGTAATCCCAGCTACTCAGGAGGCTAAGGCAGGAGAGTTGTTTAACCTGGGATGCGGAGCTTGCAGTGAGCCGAGATCATGCCACTGCACTCCAGCTTGGATGACAGAGCAAGACTGTATATATATACACATATATATATATGTGTGTATATATGTGTGTGTGTGTGTGTATGTGTATATATGTATATATATAGTGAATGCTTTAAATGTATAATATAATTTTTTTCTTTTTGATAGAAAAATAGATCAGATCAACTCAGCAATTCCACTTGGCTCCAAATTCGATCTCAAAACAGATTGTGTTTATTGAGAAGACTGTGGGTGATGCTACAGCTTTTGGCTAAAGGAAAGACACCTTTCCCAGAAGCTGTATCATTACTGAAACTTGTGCCAAAGAGTTTATGTTGTGATTGAGGACACAGAGGTGACAGCTGATGCAGCAATTAATTTAAGGAAAGCTAAAGTGAAACAGAAACATAAAAAATACATTGCTAAATTTAAAATGTGAGGTCCTAGAAAAATTAGATAAAATTAAGAATTTTAATGATGGTTCCCTTTTAAGTGTTATTCTTTACCTATGTCCTGGGCTGATGTTGCACCACACAAAACTTATCCTTTGGCACAGGTTGTCCCTGTATGCCAAGCCAATTCTCTGGAGACCCATGTTCTACCCTTCCCTGCCCTTCTTTGAGTCCTGGGAGGCTCACCCTATGGACCGCACAACAGGCTCTCTTGCCCTCTGGAACTGGAGGAGGTTGGAGAGGAGGGAGAGAAAAAAATGAGAGTGATTTTTCCTTCCCAACTTCCCCCTCGACTTGGTGATGCAAGTCCAGCATCCCTCCTGTCAGTTCATGCCCCTTCTACTGCCCCAGCCCTCTCTGGACTCCAGGGACATCCTTGCCTTTCCTTGTCCCTTTGTGCCTATGAATAGCAGCAGCACCCCAGTGCTGCAGGTCCCTGGTTGCCTCAACATTCCTTGTTAGTTTTCTTAACCCTGTCCAAGCCTCTGCGAATAGACATTTCATGACATTACGTACAACATCCCAGCTCAGCATGCCTTCTATTTTCTGCTGAGCTTTTAACCGACATCCTTTTTCAGTATATTTACACTCCAAGAAATGACAGATTCAGACACAGTTAGAAGTATATTTATAGTAGACAGTCTTTACATTTCAGATTAATAGAGTTTGGGTCAATGCAGCCCAAATCAATTGCCTTCAGATCATTTCAGGCCTAGCTTCATTGAGAATTTTTACTTACATTTTGAAGGTTCGAAAATTTTAATTTTATCAATTCACCTGGAGATAATAACCATAGGGAATCTATTTATGTCAAACACACCCATTGGACACTGATAATTCCACATTTTAATTTATTAACTTGTAGAAGAGAATCGCTGGTATCAAAACTATTAGGCCATCTACCCAAGGTTCTCCCTTCTGGTGGATAATATTGTTTAGAATCTCAAATAACAGATCAGATGTTTATATCATGATGAGCACAGAGTTAAAACTAGAGGCACTGGATATTTTTAAGGAATTTTTCCATGAATTTATGTTGACGTATGAATTGCTATTATATACATGGTTATATGCCTACATTTAAAAAACAAAACCAAAAACAGTACACAGAGGGAATACTACATAGTAATAGGAATTAACAAACTATAACTAAATACCAATACGTCTTGACTTACGATGGGGTTACATTCCAATAAACCCATTGTAAGTTGAAAGTGGAGTTTTGACTTACAACATTTTCAACTTACAGCAGGTTTATCCAGATGAAACTCCATCATAACTTGAGGTACATACTGAATGCATGTTGCTTTCACACCATGGTAAAGTGGAAAAATCATAAGTAGAACCATTGTAAGTCAAGTTCTGTACAACCATTGTCTGTAACAATATAGTTGAATCTCCCAAGCGTAATGTTGAGTGACAAAAGACAGAAAAGAGCATATATTGGATGGTCAGGTTAGTGGTTACCTTGGGTGGGGAGGTTATGATTGTCAGAAAGCCATGAGGCGGGATTCTGGGATGTTGGTGATATTCGCTTATTTAATCTTGGTGCTAGTTATACAGTAGATTCATTTCTGAAATTTTATTGAGCTGTACGTTTACAATAGGGGTGTACCTTTTGTATTTATATTGCATGTCAATGAAAAGTTTTTAAAAATTACCAGTACCACTTTTAGAACCAAAGCTTGCCCTCTTTGGGACAATGTTGTAGACCTACTGACCAACTATCACCCAACTCTGCTTCTCCAAGGGGGTGCTCATTGACAGTACTAAAAGCTTCTACCGTGACATTATTTCAAGTAATAATGTCCAGTGTTACAACTAACTTACATTAGCGTCTTATCCTTTTCGGATATCTTCCAGATGAAACATAACACTTTTTCAGATGATAACACTCTAGTCTTGTTCACAAAAATGCTTAGAAATCATTTCTTAGGCTAGGTTATTTCTGGAGAGTCCCATTGATGTGCTTCAGTTTTTTAATCTCATTGTTTATATGCCTTCTTGATACATAGAGAAGTGATTTGTAACCAGATGTGTACCTTGGAGTCTCCACATGCACTGAGTCAAAACCTCTATGCTTAGAGTCTCTGCTGTGCTCTGAATGTTTGTGTCCCTCCAAAATTCCTGTGTTAAAACCTAATGCCCAGTGTGATAGTGTTAGGTGGTGGGGCCTTTGGGAGGTGATTAGGTAATGAGGGAAGATCCCTCATAAATGGAATCAGTACCCTTATTTAAAAAAAAAGGCTCAAGGTAGCTTGTTTGCCTCTTTAACCATGTGAAGACACAGCTAGAAGATACCATTTACAAACCAGGAAATGGGGCCTCAACAGATACCAACTCTGCTGGTGACTTGATCTTGGACTTCTCAGCCTCCAGAACTGTGAGAAATAAATTTCTGTTGTTTATAAACTACCCAGTTTATGGCATTTTGTTATAGCAGCCCAAACAGACTAAGACAATCTCCTCCCACTTTCTTGTCATATGTATTTTGAGGCTATGTCCCAGGTGAATTGTTACTTCCGTAGTTAAAAACCATGCTCCTATGTGAACAGATATTTATATGCCAATGTTCATAGCAGCATTATTCATAATAGCCAAAAGGTGGAAACAACGCAAATGTCCATCACCAGTACAATGGACAAATAAAATGTGGCATGTACAAACAAATGAATATTATTTATCCTAAAAAGAAAGGAAATTCTCACTCATGCTACGATATTAGTCTAATGAAATAAGCCAGACACAACAGGAGAAATATTTTATGATTCTATTCATATGAGATACCTAGACTAGTCAAATTTATAGAAACAGAAAGTATAATGGTGATTGCCAAGATCTAGGGAGGGGGGGAAAAGTGGAGTTGTTGCTTTGAATATGGCGATTCAGTTTGGAAAGATGAAAAAGTTCTGGAGCTGAATGGTGGTGATGGTTGCAAAATAGTGTGAACATACTTAATGCCACTGAACTTTACACTTAAAAAAACATTAAAATTGATAATTTTATTTTATATAAATAAAATCACACACACACACACACACACACACACACACACACACACACACACGATTACTTTCCCATAGTTCTACTTAGCTGATTTTATACCAAAATACACACACACACACACACACACACACACACACACACACACACAAACACGATTACTTTCCCATAGTCCTATTTAGCTGATTTTATACCAAAATAAGCTAAGGGGGTGTGTGTCATAATAAGTTAAGGGGAAGAAAATCATAAAATCAAGCCCGAGGGCCACCTAAGAAATTGCCACGGTGCCAGCAGCTCCCCATTTGAAACCCAGCATTTTTCTCTGCTTTGCATGTGGACAGAGATCTGCACTGTGGCCACTTTGGTTTTTGTTTATTTTGTCTGGCTGTTGACTTGTGGGATCAAACATTATGTGCTCAGCCTACAGCCTACATATGGTTCCTTTAGCTTGTTGATTAAAAGCAGCCTCTTATGTCAATGAGCTCCTTAGGAAGCTAAGCCCTATCTGGCAATAGTTAACATGCCAGAGGGACTTTGTTTAAACATCATTCAAGAAATGAAACTAATAAGCATTAAAGAAACCCCACAATAAAGAATTTCTTTTCACTTTGCCTTAACTCTTTTGAAGAAAATATCGCTTTTCTCTGAGCATACTATAATTATTTTTAGTAATGAATAGTTTATTATTTTAGGCATTTGATTCTTTCCATTTAGTTTATTTACAACGAGTTTTGTCTTACAACTCAGCTGTCAAAAAATACAGGAAAACCTTCCTGGCCTTCCCACTTTGGGGAGGAATTCTGATTCATTATGACTTCATTGACATTCAACATGCACACTTCTCTAAAATGCTTAGTATGTATCAACAACATTAGAAAATTACACTGTGATTAAAATTGTCCCAATATTCTTATTATAACCATTGTATTCATGACAATCAGACTTTCACTGGTAGATTTTCTAGTATAACTATAAACTCTCTAACCACTTCTTGAAATCCAGTTGCAAATACATATTTTTTCTTTTGTTAACTAAAGCTGTGGCAAATATAAGGTGCTAATATTCCTCTTCCTCGCTCCACCATTACCACAAAAAAAGAGAAAATGCCTCTTATGGGCTAAAGAATTGATGAAAATGACAATATGGGGTCTTTTCTACTACCAAGTATGGTTCCAAATTAAAGTGCATTGACTTAAGGCAATTATCTTTTAGATGACCCATACTTTTATGGTTAGTAGAATGTAATGATAATTATCTTCTCAACCTGCTACACCCAAGCAGCAGTGGGTTTGGGAAATGTATAACATTTCAGACACTTTTTACCTACAACTCCAGCAGCAACTGATAAAATTTATTTCCTCACTAACAGAACCTTGACTTCATCTGGGGCAATAAATATATTAGTTTCCTGCTGCTATTGTAACAAGTGACCACAAATTTGATGGCCTTAAAAAGCCACAACTTTATAATATTGCAGCTCTGGAAGTCAGAAGTCTGAAATCAGCTTCACTGGACTGAAGTCAGGCAGGTCTACCTTCTGTAGGCTCTATTTCCTTGTCTTTTCTAGCTTCTAAAGGTCACCTGTTTCCCTTTGCTTGAGACTCTTTCCTCCATTTTCAAAACTCATCACTCCAACCTCTATTTCCTTCTTCTGCTTTTAACCCTCTTTCTTCTCTCTTACAAGGATCCTTGGGATTACCATGGCCCCATATGGATAATACAAGATAATCTCTGATATGGTTTCGCTGTGTCCCCACCCAAATCTCATCTTGAATTTTAGCTCTCATAATCCCCATATGTCATGGGAGGGACCCAGTGGGAGATAATTGAATCATGTGGGTAGATTTTTCTTGTGCTGTTCTCGTGACAGTGAATAAGTCTCACAAGATCTGATGGCTTTATAAAGGGCAGTTCCCCTGAACAGTCTCTTGCCTGCCACCATGTAAGATGTGCCTTTGCTCCTCCTTTGCCTTCACCATGATTGTGAGGCCTCCTCAGCCATGTGTGGAACTGTGAGTCCGTTAAACCTCTTTTTCTTTTTAAATTACCCAGTTTCAGATATGTCTTTATTAGCAGCGTGAGAACAGACTAATACAATCTCCCTATCCCAAGATCCTCAATGTAATCACATCAGCAAAGTCTTTTTTCCATATAAAATAACATAGTCACAGGTTTTCATGGATTAGGGTGGCCACTATTCAGTCTGCCACATGTAGCTATATCACCATCTAAAATAATACATTTGTATGTATTATTTAATATTAAATTTTGTAATAGTTAATATTATACATTGTATAATATTATAAAAGTTATAATATTAAATTTTAGATAATCGTAAGCAAATAGGTGGGCCTTTGGGGAAGAACGGTTAAAGGATGTTGATTTAGCTGGAAAGCACACTCTTTTCTTCTTCCTCTTTCCTTCCTTCCTTCTGCCTCAAAGACAGACATGATGGGGGGAGTTCAATAGCTACATTGGATTGTGAGGTTAATACCAGGCATGTAATCTATGTCTAGGATAGTGAAGCAAAAAAGGTAGGATAAGCCTAGGCCTTTGTAGAGCCCCTACACCCCATTCTGAACTGCCAAACTCTGTGCTTATTGCACATGAGAGAATAAACTCTTGAGTATTTAAGTCACTGTTAATGTTTATGTTACTATCAGTCAAACACAATTCTTGCCTAACTAACATCAACAAACTAATTCAGCAAATCTACCATGTCAGTTGGCCCAAGGGTATTTGTTGAGAGTCACATTGCACTGTGTGCCTCTGTATCAGTTGAGCTATCAAGCTAAACTTAACCAAAAATAAAAAAGAGTATGTAGCCCCCTATAACTGAAACTTTCAGTTAGGGCTGGCATCAGGCACAGCCTGACTTCAGGTCAAACTGGAACACTAGGACCTAGGTTGACTCTGCCTCTTTGGGATTTCAACAGGCTGGCTCCTTTTATGGTTTCAAGATGGCTGCAACAATCCAATCTTCCTCATATCTTTAGTTCCATAATCTCAGAAAAAGAGTGAAAGCTTCTCTTTTACTGAAGTTCCTACAAGGTCTTCCATTGAGTTTTGATTCTAATTGTATGAATTTCCTTGCCCTTTTTTTTTTCTTTTCTTTTTTTTTGAGACAGGGTCTTGCTCTGTCACCAAGGCTAGAGTGCATAGCTCACTGCAACCTCATGCTCCTGGGCTCAAGGGATTCTCCCACCTCAGCCTCCCAAGTAGCCGTGAATACAGGTGCATGCCATCATACCTTGCTACTTTTTTTTTATTTTTTGTAGAGACAGTGTATTAGTCTGTTCTCACACTGCTAATAAAGACACACCCAAGACTGGGTAATTTATAAAGGACAGACATTTAATTGACTCACACTTCAGCATAAGTGGGGAGGCTTCAGGAAACTTAACAATCATGGTAGAAAGGGACGCAAACACATCCTTCTTCACATGGAGGCAGCAAGAGAACTGCAAACCAAAGGGGGGAACCCCATTATAAAGCCATTGGATCTCATGAAAGCTCACTCACAAGCATAAGAACAGCATGGAGGTAACCACCCGACCTCCTTATGATTCAATTACCTTCCACCAGGTCCTTCCCACAACATGTGGGGATTATGGGAACTACGGTTCAAGATGAGATTTGGATGGGGATACAGACAAACCTTATCAGGTGGGTTCTGGCTATATTGCTGATATGGTTTGGCTGTGTCCCCATTCAAATCTCAACTGAATTGTATCTTCCAGAATTCCCATGTGTTGTGGGAGGGACCTAGAGGGAGGTAATTGAATCATGGGGGCCAGTCTTTCCCCTGCTATTCTGTAGTATCACTACCACAGAGTCTCATGAGATCTGGTGGGTTTATCAGGGGTTTCCGCTTTTGCTTCATCTTCATTTTCTCTTGCTGCCATCATATAAGAAGTGCCTTTCAGCTCCCACCATGATTTGAGGCCTCCCCATCATATGGAACTGTAAGGCCAATTAAATCTCTTTTTCTTCCCGTCTCAGGTACGTCTTTATCAGCAGCTTGAAAACGGACTAATACAGTTGCCCAGGCTGGTCTTGAATTCCTGGACTCCGGCAATCCTCCCACCTCAGCCTCCCAAAGTGTTGGGATTACAGGCTTGAGCCACCATGCCCAGCCTAATTGTGCATTTCTGAACCAACACCTCAGGGAAAAGAAGCTGAAATAGGTTAATTGGTTTGGTTTATGCCAATCAGGATCTACCCCTACAGATAGGAGTGGGGTCTGTCACGAAGTGGCTGAGAACCAGGGAGGGAATCATAAAGTGCCATAGTATGTGAGCATGTGAACTCAGAGGATGTCTAGAACATTTAAGGTGGCAGCAAACCACTTTCCTAAGAGATTTCTCCTGGAACCCAGAAATAGAATTTGCACCATCTCATGAGAACAATAGGAGACTGTCTTTGTTATATATATAGACTCAGCTACTTTTTTTGGTCCATCAGTCTAGGTCCTTAAATGTTCGGTCTTTGTTTTCCCTTTTCCATATTTATTTCACATCTTTTTTTTTTTTTAGCAGTTAAATACTATTTTCAGAGCTAAGCAAGAAAAAGTCCTAAAAAGAACTAAAGTAAAAAGAACTAAGCTAAAAAGTCCTAATTCCCATTTTCCCTCTCTTCCTCAGACATAGCCACTTCCCTGAGGTTGATGTATATAATTCTCATCCTGTGTTCATGGGCTTTTTGTTTCATTCTTGGTAACATTTTTCTTCATGTTCATATATTCAGATACAAGATATACTATGGTTCAATCAGTTAATATCCCAGCAAGAAACTGATGGCACACTCAAAGGGTCAATTAGAGAGAGAATAAATAGAGGAGTAATGAAGGGACTATCTAAAAAGGGATGGGCAATTTCAAAGAACAGGAAGACATGGTAAAACGTCCAGGGAGTGATGAGAGTGGGAGACCCTTACCACCTCCGAACGTGAAGGAGGAAGGGAAAGAAGTAATGATCCCAGGGGCTGGTGTGGGCTGCAGCAGTGGGACAGGAGTCAGAAAAGAGCTGAGAGCTTCAGCAGATAAATTAGAGGATCTCACTTGCTGTCTAAACCAAGGTCTGCTAGGGAAATAAGTACCAGGCTCTCTTTCCTTCCTCCCCCGATTTCCTGTCTGTGCCTTTCATTGACCAAAACCAACCAGAAGCCAGGAGAACCTACAATATGTGATGCTGTCCGTAAAGGTCAGTTTCTTGCAGCACAAAACAGGAAAGAGAAGGGGAGAAAATTGATTTGGAAAGGCAGATAGATAATTATCAGTGTGATTGTTTTGTATTTTCATAATTAACACGAATATTAGCAGATAGTACATAAACTTAATTTTAAAATAATCTGTAAACTATTTCTTTCCATACAACCATAAACTAAAAGTCCAAGTTATTAAACTACAAGTTTTATTTCTGACACTACCCTTGTTTACTAGTATGAATTGGCAACAACAGAAAAGAGAAAGAGATGGAGAGAGAGAGAGAGATTGATTCCAGAGTTCCCTGAAGAAAAGGGTAGATTTACTTTTCCTCTCTGATGTTTTACACAAGCAGCAAGAAAAGAGAAGTTTCTGTCTTCTTGTCAATTGAACAACTTCAGAATTGCTGAGTGTTCTACTTTCAGCTTGCCCTAGTGGGAAACAAAGATATGACAGCAGAAACAAATGCTGTTAGCAAATCAATACCATAAATACCATTGCCCTGCCTTAAAAATTTTCTTCATTGAAATACAATTTGAATACCGTAAAATTCACTCATTGAAAGTGTGCAATTTGATGGTTTTTACTATGTTTAGAGTTATGCATTCATCACTGCATCAATTTTAGCACATTTTCATCACCCCAAAAAGAAATCCATACTCCCTAAGTTATCAACCTGTTGCACTTTCTTTTTCAGCTTTTTTGATCATTTGGTGTAACACTGAAAGAACTAACATTACTGTATAATTTATATAGCTCTATGGCACATGCAAAATGTGCTTTTCTTCTAAATTCTGATTCTCAAATCTGAGAGACTAAACTAGGTTAATCTTTTGAATATATAAGTAACATTTTTCCCTTATTTATTACCCTTCACCAGGGATGCCATAATTAGTTAAACGTGTCAATAACTACATGTTCACTTCTTACTTTTTTAAATTACTTTAGATATGTTCCAAGATATTACTTTCGTAAAATTTCAGTTATCTTAAGCTTCCTGCAATATTGTATAAGACATGTGAAACACCATTTTGGATGCAATAGACTGTTTAAAAGTTTTAAATGATGTTATCGGCATAAACAAAAAAAATCACGAAATACCCAGAAGTTAGTTCTGCTTTATTGGAAATTAATTAGAACCTTTATTAATGCACTGCCTTTAAATGTTCTTCTTTTTTTAAATTGATAAATAAAGGATGTGCACATTTTTTACACATGACACACATGATAACTATACATTCATATAGTTTGTAAAGATCAAATCAGTGCAATTGAAATATATATCACCTTAAATGTATATCTTTTCTTTAGGGCGGAAGCATTCAAATTATTGTCTTTTAACTATTTTGAAATACACAATAGATTCTTATAGTCTACCCTACTGATCTAGCAAATATTAGGTTTTATTTCTTCTACGAAAGCATACATTTGATAGAAGAAATTAATCAACCTCTCTTCATCCTCTCCTCTACCCTTCCTGACCTCTGATAATTACCAATCACTACCTTTATGAGATCAACTTTTTCAGCTCCCATATGAGTGAGAACGTGATATTTGTCTTTCTGTGCTGGATTTATTTCATTTAACATAATGACCCCCAGTTCCATCCATGTTGCTACAAATGACGGAATTTCATTCTTTATTATGATTGAATAATATTCCATTGTGTATATATGCCACATATTTTGTATCCATTCATCCATTGGTGGACACTTAGGTTGCTTTTATGTTTTGACTATTGTGAATAGTGCTGCAATAAATACGGGAGTGCAGATGTATCTAAAACATTGAATTTATTTTCTTTGGATATATACTTAGCAGTGGGACTGCTGAATCATCTGGTAGGTTTATTTTTAGTTTTTTGAGGAACTTCCATACAGTTTTCCATAGTAGCTGTACTAAATTACATTCCCATGAACAGTGTATGAGAGTTCCCCTTTCTTCCCATCCTTGCCAGCATTTATTATTCCTTGTCTTTTTTATAAAAGTCATTAAATAGGGTGAGATGATATCTCATGGTTTTGATTTGCATTTCTGTGATGGTCATGATGTGAGCCTTTTTTCATATATGTGTTGGCCATTTGTCTTCTTTTGTAAAATGTGTGTTCAAATCTTTTCCCATTTTCAATCTCATCATTATTATTTTGCTATTAAATTGTTTGAGCTCCTTATATATTCTGACTCTTAATTCCTGACAGAAGGATAGTTTGAAGATATTTCCTCCCAGTGATCTAGTTTCATTATTCTGCATGTGGAATATTCCATTTTCCCAGCACCACTTATTACATCATTTATTGAAGACATCCTTCTTTCCCCATTGTACGTTCTTGATGCCTTTTTAGAAAATGACTTGACTATAAATGTTTGGACTTATTTCTGGGTTCTCTATTTTGTTTCACGGCCTATGTGTCTGTTCTTATGCCAGTGCCATGCTGATTTGGTTACTATAGCTTTGCCTCTAATTTTAATTCCTTCATTTAAGTGTAACACAGAGAAACAAGAGATAGTTCAGAGGGGAGCAAACAAAATAAAGGATTACAAAAGGGAGTAGGTATAGAGAAAACAGAAGTGGATCTTGTTTCACTCTGAAAATGAGAAGGCTGAGGAACATATTGGCTGTCCTCAAGTTTAGAGAAAAGATACTAATTCATCTACATCTCTACAGATGCCTGCATGACTCTCACTATATACACTCTCCCTGGGCAATCTCATCTACTTCCACTGCTTCACCTTCTGGTTGTGTATCTGTAAGTAGATTCTGAATTTACAGCTCCATCTCTAAACCTCTTTTCTGGCCCTGGATCCACATATTCCACTGAATATCTGTATTTAAATGTTACATGAAAGTCAAAATGTCCAAATTAAACTCATCTTTCCTCTTGGGATGGACAGACTCTAAGGTAGCCCCTTGATCCCTGCCTCACTGTGTTTGCACCTTGATGTCATCCCTCCCCTTTGACTGTGGGCAGGACCTTGCTTCTAACCAGTAGAGTATGGCAAAGGTAGTGGATGTCACTCCTGTGGTCATACTATGTTATATAACATTCCATTTTGCCAGCAGGATCACTTTAGAGACTCTCTCTGGTGATTTAATAACATTAAGTAGTCATGTTGGGAGAGCCCAGGTTGCAAGAAACTGTGGCCGGTCTTCACAAACCTCACGTGACCTCAGGGAGCTAAAGTAAAAACCTGGGACCCTCAATCCTACAACCACAGGACAGGAACTCTGCTGACAACCAATGAGAATGCAACTTGGCCAACACCTTGAGTACAATCTTGTAAGAGGCTAAGCAGAGAACCCAACCAAGTCTTGCCCAGATCCCTGACCTCCCCCACAAAACACTGTGAGATAGTAAATGTGTTGTTTATACTGCTAGGTTTGTGAAAATTTGTTACACAGCAATAGACAACAAATATACCCCCAAATCTCATCCTCTTCCTCTTTTCTCTGTCTCATTAAATGGCTCCATACTCTACCCTGTTGACCAAGTCATTCTGAATTCTTCCCTCTCCACTCCCACATTCAACCAGTCTGTGTGGGCCATCACTTCTGCCTCCTGAATAGCTTCCTCATTCAGCAATTCCCAAACTAGATCCCATAGACTTCAAATAGATGTTCTATACACACACACACACACACACACACACACACACACACACACACACAATTTAGTGTCAATTAAGTTTGCCATATGTAAATTCAGATAGTGAGAGTAATGCAGGCATCTGTGGAGATGTAGATCTTTAGAATCATTTGCTTGCCGTATCACTACCATAGCCTTTGATAATTTGTTTCTCTACCTCTATTCTTTACTATTTCCAATTCTATCTCATAGAACTACTACATTTATCTCTCTGAAGCACAAATCTATCCATTTCATTCCCTAAATAAATGACCTCAGTGGCTTACTGACAAAATCCAGACAGCTTCAAGACAAAGTTCAGAGTCCTTATCACAGCTTTGGTCTAACTAGTGCCTACGTGCCTACTTTCATTCCTCACCATTTCTGCTCGAGTCACACTGCACTTTCAGTTCCCCACATGCACCTTGCTTTCTCAGTACCTAACACACTTGCACAGGTTGTTCTTCCCACCTGGGGCTCCCTTTCTGTCTTTAGTCAACTGGATAACTCCTGTTCATCGCTTTTCATTTAACTCTGACATTATTTTCTCCAGAAAACTTTCTCAGATCCGTATCCTAATTAGATTCCCCTCCTGAGCCTATTGCAGAAGGTGGGTTACTTGTTTGGGTTTCAGTCCTTCTTACAACACAGTGAGGTCCTTGTCTTCTGGAACTTTGCCTTATTAATTTGCTACCCCTACAGTTAGCATAGCGTCTGATCCAAGCAATAAGTAGTCAGTTAATGAATTAAGTCAGCTGACACCTCATATACAGTTTGGCAGAAAATGCAGTTATTTACTGCACTGAGAGAAGGCAGAGACTTTTGTAGGAGCAAGATGTGAAATAGGAAAGCAGCCTTTCCTCTGCCTTCAGCTCAGGACTAAGCTTCCATATCTAGGGCATGTTTTTCAAATGCACTGCTTCTTTACAGAAAAAGATGGTGGGAAGTTGAACATGGTTTTTTGAGCTTGAGTCTTGGCCCTGCAGGCCTAAGATCTCCTAAGCATTGGTGAAAATAGTAGAAAGTTGGGGATAGGGCTCAGTGTCATCTCAGAGCTGCAATTAGTCTTTGCGTATTGGAAGGAAGGTACTGAGAATTGAATGCAGCTCTGACATGGGTTATAGTTTTAATTTGAAAAAACAACTCAAATAAAACATTTGATTGCACAAAAGAAAACCAGAGCCCATATAAGACAGTGTAGATATTGGAGTTTTTAGTGATTGGGTTTTTCCAACACCTGAATCTGAGAAAGGACTTGGGTGCAGGTTGTTTATTTAGGAGGTGATCCCAGGCAGCTGAAATAAGTGGACAAGGAAAGTAAAACAGAGAAGGGAGAAGAGTCAACAAAGAGTGCCTCATAGAGTTGTGGGCAAATGGAGTTGGTTGAGGATTGCCCTAGGAGCAACTGCCACCTCCTCCAATGCTCTTCCCTGAACATTTCAGCTGAACCTGCTCAGGTTGGGTTGAGCGGCCTTCTGTCTTTCAAAGAAAGCCTTGAAGTAGAAAGGCAAAGAGATGCCACTACCCACATTTGAGGTTAGATATGGCACTATGCTTGGAATTGTCCACTGCAGCTATGCTGAAACCACCTGGGCTAAGAGTGTGGTTTGGGACACCCAAGTGCCTGCTGTGAGTTCTAAGAAGCTAAACTGCACTTGTGGTCATGCATTTTTTTTCTATGATATAGCCAGAGCTGAATATCTGCCATCCATGTCCCCTTTGGAGAAATATTTCCTGTAAATAGATTTAAATTGCCTTGTCCCTGCAAATGTTGCTGGGTCTTGTTGAGATTATTGCGTTCTCATTTGAGCAGTTATTGCAGATCAGGCCCTGTAATCCTCAAAATTGCAGGAAGCATATTCAGACATTTTATTCATCTCACACTGAAGAAGAACTCATAAAAGGAATCAGACTGGGTTTAGCAAAGCTCACCTTAGACTGAATTGCTGCTGTCAAGCATATGACATTATTGAAAATATAAAAACACAGGTTTGAGAAATATTTAAGAAATGTTTTATTGTCTCTTTGTTATTTGGAAGTGGGGCATTTAAGATTGCAATCCTGCTGTTATTAGGCGTGCATCTCCTGTATCGATATTGGATACTATGCTCTGAGGTGTCACATTGAGTAGGATATGTGAGTTGCTACGGAGGGCACGGTGGCTCACGCCTGTAATCCCAGCATTTTGGGAGGCTGAGGTGGGCAGGTCATGAGGTCAGGAGTTCGAGACAAGCCTGGCCAACATGATGAAACCCTGTCTCTACTAAAAACACAACAATTAGCCAGGCGTGATGGCTGGGGCCTGTAATCCCAGCTACTCTGGAGGCTGAGGCAAGAGAATCCCTTGAACCCAGGAGGCGGAGGTTGCAGTGAGCTGAGACCATGCCATTGCACTCCAGCCTAGGTCACAGAATAAGACTCTGTCTCAAAAGTAAATAAATAAATAAAAGTAATTAATTAATTAATAAAATAAAATAAATGAAAGGCATGGTTGTTTTCATGCCAATCATCTTGGGAAGAGGAGAATCCTAAATCAGATGAGAAGGGATTTTTTTTTTTTTTCAGCTCTCTAGGCCTCGGCTCTAAGAACATACATGAAGCTACTCATAAGGAGTAAAGGAAACTGGCATCTGCCACAGGAAAATATGTGGTAACCAGGCAAAAGAGCAGGCCTATGGACGAACCATGGTTACAAAAAGAACCATACCTGGTAGCCAGTTATTTGCATTGTGCTTCCATCTGTCCTGAGACTTGTTAAGTTTTGTTAGAGTGGACAGCCTAGCTTCAGCTCAGTTTTGAGGTTGGGATTCTATCTGTGCTTGATGCAGAGGGCTCTACACTAAGACAAGTAAACACAGAGTGCCCAAAAGAACAAGGATGATCAATGGTGTTACATGCTACAGAAAGGTGAAAGAATGAAGACAAAAATTTTTAAAGCCACCAGGACCCTGCAAGATAGAGGTCAATAGTGCCTCCTAGATGGCCACTGCAGGCAAAGTACTGAAGCTCAGCATCCAATTACAGTCCCTAAAGAAAGACAGATAAAAGAAGTGAACACAGTTTAGAAAATTCTTTATGTTACAAATTAAAGGCAATCACTGAATTTTTCTTAGTTATTATTTTAACTATCACACCTTTATATTGCAAATAAAGAAACTGAGTCTCAGATTGTGACTTCCCAAAGTCACACAGCTAGAAAGTTGACAGAGCCAGATTGTTTTTCCCTCTAGTTCAATTACTTTCCCCACTCACTTTCAGTCTGGTGGCTTGATAACCAGGGTCAATTAATGGTTTTTGTTTTATTTTTATGTGCTGTTTTCCACACACTCCCTCCTCCTCCAACAAATGGCTGTCTGGGCATATCTATAAACAGAAGATCAAAAGCCAAGAGTATATTCTAAAGAGAAGATAGTAATTAAAGAGGTAAACTGGGTTTACCTCTACAGGTAAACTGTAGCTTCAACCACTTGGGAGGTTGAGGCAGGAGGATCACTGGATCCCAGGAGTTCAAGGCTGCAGTGAGCTAAAATCGCTCCCCTGCCTTCCAGCCTTGACAACAGAGTGAGAACATATTGCAAAAATAAAATAAAATAATAAGGGGGCAAAATTCTCCCAGTCAGTAATTTATTGAAGCTATTACCCAGAGCCAATAACGTGTGAGAAAGTGTTTGCCAGGCCTTCTGGGAAAGAAAATCATGTACTTTTCACAGATGCTATTAGTGCTGTCTCCCTCCCTGGACCTGCTGGAGGCATTGGAAGAAGAGAAGGGTGGTGAGGTGAGGATGGTGTAAAACCAGAGAATGAAGACAACACTGCGGGAGGCAAAAGATGGTTAGTAGACATACAAAGACAACAGAATCCTTGGAAATAGATATTAACTTTGAGTTCTTACATTTTTACAGCTCTCTACCTCACACCAATTAATAACCACAAAATGCAATGTGGTAGAAATCAAGCCTAGATGGAGAGAGGGGAGAACTAGCAGTCCAAGTTTAGGCCTGACACACCCATCATTTATGTCTAAGTGTTCATGATGACAATATTCGAAGCAACAGACTATGGAGTCCAGAAGATGATTTTTATATGTGACCAGAAGTAGACTGATTGATTAAGTAAATTGTAGAGGCGATCGTGATTCAACATCCTAAAGAATATAGGAGGTAAAATGGCTAATGCCACTGGCTATTCCCAATATGTATTTTCCCTTTCTTTCTCAGTAACAGAATCTGATTGTGGGCTCACTGTCACTAACACACCTCCATTTTCTGTCCTGTCTCACAGCTACATGTGGCTATATTCTGATCAATGGAATATATCCAACTTTCAGGAAATATCCTTAGGAAAGAGATAGGTTCTTCTTTATTTCTTCTTTTCTGCCTTCTGGAATACAGACATGATGGCTAGAGCCTCAGGAGCCATCTTGGACCCTGAGGTTGAAATAACTTGTTAAGGATGGCAAGCAGCAAGATAGGAAATCTCTGGGGCCCTGGCACTGCAGAGCATCTGCCAGCCCTGAACTATCTACCTCCAGATTTCATTTATGTAGAGAAATGCAAATTGTTTATTTAGGAGATGATCCCAGGCAGCTGAAATAAGGGGGCAGAGAAAGTGAAACAGAAAAGGGAAAAGATCCAACAGAGTGCCTCATTGAGTTGTTCCCCTCCTACCACAGACACTACCTCAAGCTATCATTATTTTGCATTTACTGTCACTCAAAGCAAAATCTAATATTAACTGATATAGCTAGTAAAGTGGACGAGTGAGTGCAGACGTGCTGATAGAAGAGGAAACAGACTGTGGTCTTAGAAATGGCATGATAAGTTGGTAATCACAATGGAAATGTGGGGATATGTGTTGACATTGTTCTTGCTATAGCCTTGCTGGGTCTCATCAGTGAAAGGACCAACTATGATGAAGATTTCTTCTCTTTGGCTGATCAGCACCCCTCTCTCCTTTCAAAAATTTGTTACTTTTTCCATGTGTTTCTTGTGTAACTGCAATTACATTATCTTCCCCCTAGTCAAGGGGGACTGCAAGTAACTCAAGTGGTTCTGGCTTATAATTATGTTCTCTTCCATTTATTCAGATCATTGATTCAATGGTTGGGCAGTTGACTCAAGCTAACATCTTCCTCTGATGTTGCCCTAAATGGCTCCAAAGGGTAAAGCCCCGTTTAACTCTGGAGACACAGGGCTGAAGAGAGGTGAAAGTCGTTAACAGGGCTTGGTCCTTCTGGAGATTCTAGAGGAGAATTTGGCTCTTTGAGTTTAATAGATTGTAGAGATATCTGCATTATTTGGCTCCTTGCCGCTTCCTCTACTTCAAAGTCAGCAGTACAGCATCTCCAAATTTCTCTTTCTCTCTCTCCATCTCCCTGACCTCTGCTTCCATCATCATAACTCCTGTGGTTCTAACACTCCTGCTTCCCTCTTTCTTTTTTTTTTTCTGTTATAAAGACCGTTTTATTATATTTGGACCTGATAACAGAGGATAATCTCTGCATCTCAAGATTTTTATCTTAATCAGCAAAGCCCCTTTGGCCATGAAGAAAACATATTCCTCATATTACAGAATCTGAGAATCAGGATGTGGATATCTTTGAGGAGCCATTAGTCTTTCTATCACCCTAACTTCACTTCTGGACTTGGAAAATAATTATTTTATTCTTCTCTTCTTCCTGTCACTTGAAAACAAGAGTTCTGGCCTCACTGATCATTTAACTTCTTGTATTAAATCTAACAGAATAAATACTTTGAGTACACATACATTTTCAGATAGGCTATAAACCTCTTTACTTCGGTCAACTTGGTTTTATCATAGGAATTCATTCACCTACTCTTACTAGTAAAGAATGTCAGGAGTCACGAGAATTGATGGTCCTGGGTAAATCCACCATGATATTGCCTTTTGCATATGCTTAATCCCAAGAAGACCAAGATTTTGAGCTAAATTATTCCCAAATAGTGATATAAGGATTATCAAGATATTGTTTACGATGTGCTCATTTTCTGGAAATTTCAACCTTTTAGTTATTGGCAGGAGTCAAAATCTTATGTAAATAAAAACTCTGAACAATACGCAAAAAGTAGCTACCTCGAGACTCTGGAAAATAGTAGCAGGTGGATTGTGGAAAGGAGTCAAAACTTAGTGAATAACTAGTACTGGGGTAAGTTTTCCTTCTCTGCTCCTCTTCTCTCTGCTGGTGTTAACAAGAGAAACTCTAATTGCGTGTAACGGTGCATCAGCATGGGCATCTATAATTATAAGAGAAATCCCAGCCTTCTAACAAGAGGACTGGAAGGAGGGGCCTTCAGGAATTGTAGAGAAGGAGGAAAATATAGAGGAGAGAGCTGGAGAAGAAAATCCCTTAATTCTGAGTATAAACCAACACAAGTTCCAAGCTCACCCCTGAGCTGAGCATACATGAAAAAGATATAAAGCAGTATAATGAAGCCTTTGAAAACTAAAATTACATTGGAATTATTTCCCACAGAAATTGAAATAAAGATTGAGGTATGAACCTAGCTTGGTTGATTGTCTGTTAAAACAATAAGTAAGCAACATTCTAGAGGACTTTGACAGGCCCTGTAGTCATTAGATAATATTCAAAATGTCCAGTATACAATCCAAAATTACTCAACATACAAAGAACCAGGAAAAAGGGACAAATTCTTAAGGGACAAGACAATCAACAGATGCAAAACCTGAGCTAACCCAGATCAGGAGAAACCTTTTTCTGTAAACAGCTAGATGGAAGTAATATTTTAGGGCATGTGGGCCAAATGGTCTCCATCACAATAACTCAACTCTGTCATTTACGACAAAAAAAGTCACAGACAACATGTAAATAAATAACCATGGCTATGTTCCAATAAAATTGTATTATGGAAACCAAAATTTGAATTTCACATAATTTTTATATGTCATAAAATATTAGTATTTCTTTGATTTTCTCCCAAACCATTTAAAACTGAAAACAAAACAATTTTTTGTTCATGAGCCATACAAAAACAGGCAGTAGTTTGGATCTGGCACATAGGCTGTGGCTTGCCAACTCCTGATTTAGATGTTAGAAACATCATATGAAGACTCTAAAGCAGCTATTATAACCATACTCCACAAGGTAAAGGCAAACACTCTTGAAATGAATGGAAAAACAGATGTTTTCAACTAAGAAATAGAAACTATTAAAAGAAATAAAATGGAATTTTTTAAACAGAA
Organism: Cebus imitator; assembly: GCF_001604975.1. NCBI lineage: Eukaryota > Metazoa > Chordata > Mammalia > Primates > Cebidae > Cebus > Cebus imitator. The sequence continues at coordinate 6,996,478 of NW_016107428.1, forward strand.
AAATGCTATATTTGGAATAACTGTCAAGAAACTCAGAAAATCTTCAAATTCTCTTAGAAATGCTCTGCTTCTGAATATACCTAATAGAATTAAGATGTACCCCACAATTCTAAGGGTGATTATGAGGAATAAAGTAGATCATTTTTGAAGTAGAATGAAGTTTTGCAGGGGCAGGATCTCAAATCTACAACGTCTAGATATTAGATTTGTTATTTTATTATTTTGTGTGCTGGGAAAAGAGGATAGAGAATGTATCATCAACTAGAAAATACCTGGAAAATAAAAATATTTGCATCATTCATTTTCTTTTATTATTTGTTTGTTCTATTTATATTAGTTTTTCATCACAAAAGTAATACATGTATATAAAACATTTTTCCAACAACACAAAAGTACATAAAAGTATAAAATGAAAGTTATTTCTTCATCTCCCAACTCGTCAACCGTGACAGATAAATCTGTTAACACTTTGTATATTTATCTCTTTACTATGCATATAAAATAAATATGTGTAAATACATTTAAAAAATAAAAATAGGATCATCTTATAGATATTTTACAACTTGCTTCTTTCATTCAGTGATGTATTGTGAACATTTTCCATTTTAGAGCATTCAGATGTACTCAGTCTTTCTGATAGCTGTCTAGTTTGGCTATACTATTATTACTTAACCGCTTTTCTGTTAATGAGTATGGTAGGTTGAATTATTGATTCTAATTCTTTACTACTCTGTAGTATATCCAACACCCTTGCCATGGGTGGCCTCAATGTGATTTTCTCTGCCTTGACTTTGGGTTCAGTTATGTTGCTTGCTTCAGCTATTGGGATGTTATTATGTGACACAAGCGGCGATTTCAAATGTGCTTGTGCCATTAGACTCGTTGTCTTGTTCTATCATGGCCAAGAAAAGCATGCATGAGGTAGTGAGGTCCCATATGCCTGGGCCCCAGAAAGGGGCACATGGAACAGAGCTGTCCCAGATAACTCATAGGCAGTATGTGAGAACAAATGCTAATTATGTGTGATACTGAGTTTTAGACTGGTTTTGTTAGGCAGTATTACTGTGGCAATATAAGAATTACATTTTTGCTAGGCATGGTGGCTCACATTTTTAATCCCAGCATTTTGAGAGGCCAAGATGGGTGGATCACCTGAGGTCAGGAGTTCGAGACTAGACTGACCAACATGGAGAAACCTTGTCTCTACTGCAAATACAAAATTAGCCAGATGTGGTGGTGCATGCCTGTAATCCCAGCTATTCGGGAGGCTGATGCAGGAGAATCACTTGAACCTGGGAGGTGAAGTTTGTGGTGAACTGAGATTGCACCATTGCACTCTAGCCTGGGCAACAAGAGTGAAACGCCAACTCAAAAAAAAAAAAAATTACAGAAGGTTCTATAAGAATGTAATATAAAGCATTTTAGAATATAATTTTTTGTTGTCATAAACAATTTTGCAATTACTATCCATCCTTTTAAACATATCTTGTGGCCAGACACAGTGGCTGTGCCTGTAGTTCTAGCTACTCAGGAGGTTGAGGTGGGAGGATCACTTGAGCCTGGAAGGTTAGGCTGCAGTGAGCTATGATTGCACCACTGCACTCCATCTTGGGTGACAGAGCAAAACCCCATCTCAAAAAAAAAAAAAAAAAATTACCTTGTAACTCTAAGCCAGATAAGTACCCAGCAATATAATTGCTAGATGAAAGCTTAGTATTTTTGAAGCCACATAATGTTGATGGTAATAAATATTAATAATGTTAATGTTTGTTAAGCATTTCCTATATTCTAGACTTTTTTATTTATTTATTTATTTTTTTGGAGATGGAGTCTCACCCTATCACCCAGGCTGGAGTGAAGTGGCATGATCTTGGCTCACTGCAACCTCTGCCTCCCGGGTTCAAGTGATTCTCCTGCCTCAGCCTCCTGGGTAGCTGGGATTACAGGCACGCACCACCGTGCTGCCTAATTTTTGTATTTTTTTTAGTAGAGATGGGGTTTTGCCATATTGGCCAGGCTGGGCTCAAGCTCCTGACCTCAGGTGATCCACCTGCCTCAGCTTCCCCAAATGTTGGGACTATAGGCATGAGCCACCATGCCCGGCCATATTCTAGACACTATCTTTTATGTGTCAAGAACTGTAAAGGGTCTGAGAGTCCACCTTACTTGTAAGCTAAGAAGTTATTTTGCCACAGTTTCACAGATGCTAGCAGAGACCTGAAACTCCTGGGTCAGAGACGAAGGACTTTGTTGTTTGTGACACGGCAAGCAACATGATCATCAGCATGTTTGTATTAGTTGCTGCTGCCCCAAAGTACCAGAGGGACATCACATATCAGTCCAGATGGGTACTTGTACATGTAGTGGGTTGCGTTTCAGTGGATGATCCCTGAGTTTAGGGAATCCACATTTTTAATAATTGATGGTAAGCAAGACTGCCCTTCGCTTCTGAGGAAGACATTGTCTGCATTTTCCAAGGCTGTTCCCTATGCAAATATTCTTGAAAAGATAGTCCAAAATAAAGGGCATTCAGTGCTTCTTCTAATAAGTCTTGTAGAAACATGAAAGACCTAAAGACAATTGTCTCCAAATGGTATTTATTAACTTCCTTAATACTCTCTACTTTACGAATATGAAAACTAAAACACAGATAGTGTAAGGAACTTACCCAAGTTCACACAACAAATGAATAGTAGAGCCAGGCATATCGGTTAATTTTTTTTATTATCATTTAGAACAGTAGCCCTTTTGAATTTATTAAGCTATTCCATTCATATTAGGAAAAAATTGTATCTTGGTAGCACTGTAACTAGAGAGAATGTTTTCCATGAACTGTTGTTTATAGAAGCCAGGATGCTTTCCAGGAAGAGAATGTATGGGAGTATAAAATGAAAGCAGCCAAGCTGTCAAAAGTTCAAAAGACAATATGCACTTCAGGGCTAATGTAGAAACTTCATTTTTTGTCAATATGTTTGATTGATGTACTACCTCGATGAGTCTTCTCTACTGATCGTTATGAGGAAGAAGCAAAGGAAGCAATGTGGATATGGATTTTTCTGTTTGTTGAGGGCCAGAGGAGAAACAATTCTACTTTGTAATATAATCATACCAAAGAAAGTTTTATAAAGATTTAGCCTTTTACCATTGATAATTGTCTCACCAAGCTATCCAAGTAATACCTTGAGCTCAATTTTAATTATTTTAGTGGAATATATGTTTTTGTATTTTGTAGGGGGTTACTACTGTTGTAACAATAAGGTGTTATCTGTATTGAAATACGATTAATATCTAGAAAGGAATCAGAGAACCTTTACAATAAAGGAAAAAAAATCCTGAGAAATAGGATTTATAGATCAATTGTTTGGAATTCAGTGTCTTGGGAAAATGTTATTTTGATTTCCGCTTTTGTCACCCACCTGAAATTTTCTACATCTTTGGTGAGACATTTTCTTGTTGTAATAATAACTTTTAGGGACAGGGCCTCACTCTGTCACCCAGGCTGGAGTGCAGCGGCACGATCACAGCTCACAGTACCCTCAAAACTCTTGGTCTCAAGCGATCCTCCCTCCTCAGCCTCCCAAAATTCTGGGATTATAGGCATGAGCCACCAGGCTGGCTGCCTTGTGCTTTTTAGAGGGCTATATTAATCTTTAATTACTATAACCAGGGGCATTGTTATTCTTTTCAGGAATACAGTCAGCCCTCCGTATCCATGGCTTTCCCATCCATGGATTCAACCAACCATAGATCAAAAATATTAGGAGAAAAAAACCTTGAAAAAAGCTCCACAAAGCCCAGTGCAGTGGCTTATGCCTGTAATCCCAGCACTTTGGGAAGCCAAGGTGGGTGGATCGCTTGAGCTCAGGAGTTTGAGACCAGCCTTGGCAATTTGGTGAAACCTCATTTCTAAAATTAACCAGGGGTAGTGGTGTGCACCTGTAGTTCCAGCTACTTGGGAGGCTGAGGTGGGAAGATTGTTTGAGCCCAGGAGGTTGTTGAAGCTGCAGTGATCCATGAATGAGCCACTGCAGTAGAGAATGACCCTGTCTCAAAAAAAAAATGTTCCATAAAAACAAAACTTAAATTGTGGTGCACCACATACTACATTGGATCCACATAAATGAAGCGATGTGCAGGCATTGTACTAGATATTATAAACAATCTAAAGATAATTTAAATTATAGGAGAGGATTGCATAGATTACATGTAAATACTGTGCCATTTCACGTAGGGGATTCAAGCATTCCCAGATTTTCTTATCTACAGGAGTCCTGGAATGAATCCTCCATAGATACAAAGAAACAACTGTATTTATCTGAATGTATTACTTGCATTTAATTTATCAAATCAGTTCTTTAAGATATATATGTACGTGCCTATGTTTTTCATACGTTTATAAGAAAGACATAATTCCCCCCAAAATCTACAGAAGGAATAGTGTTATAGCCTTTTTCATTCCATAAATAAAACAACTGTATTCTATTCATCTGATTTATTGGCTTCTGGAATTCAAAGACATACTAAATGTCCAAAAATGCAGCTAGGTCTCAGGAACAAATGAATCAAAGTTCTGACTGCAGTTACATTTCACCCAGACATTGAATTCTAAATAACGACTTTATAGATTTTATTTCCAATCAGTTTTCCTATTATTGCGTAGGTTTTCTTGTGCAAAAATTGTGTGGAAGAGACACTGGCTGTGCTGCAGACATACGTTTAGAACATATATGAAAATGAAAATTCTCACAGTCACCATGTAGATGGAACACAGATTTTGAGGAAAAGGATCAGAGATAGGGAAACTCTCAATGACAACCTCTACAGAGAATCTGGAGTCTCCTTTTCTTTCGTCTTGATTTTTTACAGCAAGTTGCAGTTTACTCTTTCTTTGTATGCATGATGCCTCAAATGAATTGGAAAACAGGCAGAGAAGTATATAAACAATAACAACAAAAACACAAAATCTGTGTTGATAATATTTTATGTTACCAAACCTACAGTTTAGGAATGCAGAACAAATCAATCATTCAGTTCTGCTACATATGTTATAGACTTTCAGATTTGGATATATAATGATTACCTCCATTTTCTTCAATGAAGCCCAGGTAATCACAATGCTAACAGATTGCTTCATTCATTCGTATATTCAACAAGCTTACATTGAGATCTTTTTACCTGAGAGAAACTATGCCAGATATTTGAATAATGCATTTATTTTATTTTTAAATAGGTTGTACATTCAAATGATTAACATAGATGCAAAAATCCCCGATAAAGTACTAGCAAACCAAAGTCAACAGCACTCTAAAAGGATCATATGCCATAGTCAAGTAGATTTATTCCTGCTGTGCAAGGATGGCTCAACATATACAAATCTATAAATGTGACATAACACATTAACAAAATGAAGGATAAAAACCATATGTGATCATTTCAATAGATGCAGAAAAAACATTTGACGAATTGAACATCCTTTTATAATAAAAACTCTCACCAATTAGCTACAGCAAAAACATACCTTAACACAATAAAAGCCATGTATGACAAGTCTACAGCTAACATCATACTCAAAAATGAAAAGTTGAAAGTTTTTCCTCTAACACCACAAACAAGCCAAGAATGCACATTCTCACCACTTCTATTCAACATAGTGTTGCAAGATTTAGCCAAAGCAGTTAGGCAAGAAAAATAAATAAAAGGCATCTAAATTGAAAAGAAAAATGTGAAATTACTTCTGTTTGCAGATGGTATGATCTTATATATAGAAAATCCCAAAAACTCCCTTTAAAAAATGGCAAGGCTAATAAATTCAGTAAAGTTGTGAGATACAAAACTAGCATACAAAAATCAGTTGCTTGTTTAATACACTAACAGTGAACTATCTGAAAAAGGAACTAAGAAAACAATCCTGTTTATAATAGCATAAAAAATAAAATGCTTAAGAATAAATTTAACCAAGGATGTGAAAGATCTATACAACAAAAACTCTAAAATATTGATGCAAGAAATTGAAGAAGACACAAAGAAGTGGAAAGATATCCTGTGTTCCTGTATTGGAAGAGTTAACATTTTTTAAATGTCCATACTGCCCAATGTGATCTCTAGAGTCAATGCAATCCCCGCTAAAATTCTAGTGGCATTTTTCACAGAAATGGAAAAAACCCAATAGTCTTAAAATTTCTATGAAAACACAGAAGTCCCCAAATAGAGAAAACAGAGAAAACCATCTTGAATAAGAATAACAAAGCTGAAGGCATCTTTCAAACTATATTGCAAAGCTGTAGTAATCAAAACAGTATGGTACTGGCATAAAAACAAACACATAGACCAATGGAGCCGAATAGACAGACAAGAAATAAACACATGCATATTTGGTCAACTAATTTTCAACAAAGGTGGCAAGAATACACAATGGGAAAAAATAGATTCTTCAATAAATGGTTCTGGTAAACTGGATATCCTCATGCAGAAAGAAAGAAAAGAAAGGAAGAAAAATAAATGAATAAATAAAATGAACTCTTCTCTTATACCACACACAAAAATCAATTTAAGAGGGATTAGTGACTTAAACATAAGACCTGAAACCATAAAACTCCTAGAAAAAACACAAGGGAAAACCTTCACAGCATTGTTCTCAGCAATAGTTTTTCAGATTTGATAATGAAAGAACAGGCAACAAAAACAGAGATAATGTACAGTAATAAAACTAAATATACCTAATGTAAAGTATCAATCTAAAAAGTTTCTGCATAACAAAGAAAACAACAAACAAAATTAAAAGGAAACTTATAAAAAGGTAGAAAATATTTGTAAACCACATAGCCAATAATGAGTCGATATTTAAAATATATAAGGAACTCATAAAACCCAATAGCAAAAAATGACAAAAAACAAAAAACAAAACAAACCCTAAATAACCCAATTTAAAAATGGGCAAAGGACCTGAATAGACACTTTCCTTAAGAAAACATACAGGCCGGGCATGGTGGCTCACGCCTGTAATTCCAGCACTTTGGGAGGCTGAGGTGGACGGATCACGATGTCAAGAGATAGAGACCATCCTGGCCAACGTGGTGAAACTCCACCTCTACTAAAAATACAAAAATTAGCTGAGTGTGGTGGTGCATGCCTGTAGTCCCAGCTACTCAGGAGGCTGAGGCAGGAGCATTGCTTGAACCCGGGAGGCAGAGGTTGCAGTGAGCTGAGATTGTGCCACTGCACTCCAGCCTGGCACCTGGTGATGGAGTGAGACTCTATCTCAAAAAAGAAAACATACAATGTCCAACAACTATATGAAAAGATGCTCAGCCTCACTAATCATCAGAAAAATGCAAATTAAACTGAAATATCACCTCACAGTGAGATATTACCTCACACTTGTTAAGATGGTTATTACCAAAAGGTCAAAAGATAACAAGTGTTGGCAAAGATGTGGAGAAAAGAGAACGCTCACACATTGTTGGTGAGAATGTAAATTGGTATAGTTGTTACATAAAATGGTATAGGAGTTTCTCAAAAAAATTAAAAGTGGAATCACCATGTGATCCAGAAATCGCACTTCTGGGTATGTATCTAAAGAAAGTGAAACCAATGTGTCAAAGAGATTTCTGCACTCCCATGTTCATTGCAGCATTATTCACAACAACCAAGATGTGAAAACAACCTAAGTGTCTGTCAACAGATGAATTGATAAAGAAAATGTGGTATACATATACAATGGAATATTATCAAGCCTTATAAACTAAGTAAATCTTGCCATTTTCAACAACATGGATTAAAGTTGGAGACATTATGCCAAGTAACAGAAACCAAACACAGAAAGACAAAACTGCATGATCTAATTTATATGTTTAAAGAAAAGTGGAACTCATAGAACAGAGAATAGAATAGTTGTTACCAGAGATGATGGAGAAAGAGGGGAAAAGAAGATATTAGAGTTAAAAACCTTCAGCTATAAATAAGGTAAATAAGTACTGGAGACCCAATGTACAATATGATGGTATATTAGTCCATTCTTGCATTGCTATAAGAAAGTACCTGAGACTGAGTAATTTATAAAGAAAAGAGGTTTAATTGACTCACAGTTCCACAGGCTGTACAGGAAGCATGGCTGGGGGAGACCTCAGGAAACTTACAATCATGGCAGAAAGTGAAGGGGAAGCAGGCACATCTTTCCCTGGTGGAGCAGGAGAGAGAGAGAGGGAAGGGGAAGGTGCCATACACTTTTAAACAACCATATCTCCTGAGGGCTCTATCACAAGACAGCATTAAGGCTATGGTCTAACATTAGAAACCACCCCCATGATCCAATCAATCACCTCCCACCAGGTTCTACCTCCCACACTGGGGACTACAATTCAACATGAGAAGAGATTTGTGTGGGGACACAGAGCCAAACCATATCAGATAGCTGTAGTTAATAATAATGTACACTTGAAAGTTGCTAAGAGAGTAGATCTCAAGTATTTTCATTTAAAAAATAGGTAATTACGTGAGGTGATTGATATATTAATTAGTTTGATTGTGGTAATCATTCCACTATGTATACATATATCAAAACATATGTTGTATATTTAAAATATATCCAATTTTTATTTGTGAATCATATCTCAATAAAGCTGAAGAAAAATCCAAACGATTTAAAATCAGAATAATATTAAAAAGTATACACTGTAAAGTTTTATTCCCACAGAGGTTCCCATCTGCTTCTCTTCTCCCCATTATGTATCCTATAGGCAGAGTGATCATACATTGTGGTTCCCCAAGAGCAGTTCCAGTTTATGCCTTTTGTGTTGGTTTAATTATTAGTAGTGCCCCCATTTACTCTCAAAAGTTTAAATAATAAATATGAGAGGAAAAAAAATCAATGAACTTGAAAACAAAAGCAATAGAAAAAATAATGAAACCAAAAGCAGATTCTTCTATCAATAAAGCTGATAAACTTCTAGCCACACTGGCCAAGAAAAGAAGGAGAAGACAGAAATTATCAAAAGAGGGGCCATTATGACAGACCCCACAGAAATTAAAATGATAAAAGGAATACAGAAGGTCCTCAAAGTACGTCATTTTATTCAACTTTGATGACGTTGATCAACAAAAAATTGATTCATGGCACACTGTGTGGAGTTTGCACATTCTCCCCATGTCTGTGGGTTTTCTCTGGTTACTGCAGTTTCTTCCCAAATCCCAAAGGTGTGCACGTGAGGTAAATTGCTGTGCAAAATGGACCCCATGTAACTGATTGCGTGTGTGTGTGTGTGTGTGTGTGTGTGTGTGTGTGTGTGTGTGTCCTGAGGTAGGATGGCATCCTGTCCAGGGCTGGTTTTTGCCCTGTGTCCTGAGCTGCAGGGATACACTCTGGCCACCCATAACCCTGAACTGGGATAACTAGGTAAAGGCTCTGACCATCAGCAACCTTAAACTGTGATAACTGAGTAAATATGTTATTTGTTTTTAGTAATCTTTCTTCTTCTTCTTCTTTTTTTTTTTTTTTTTTTTTTTTTTTTTTTTTTTTTTTTTTTTTTTTTTTTTTTTNCCAGGCTGGAGTGCAGTGGCACAATCTTGGCTCACTGAAGCCTCCATCTACCAGATTCAAGCAATTCTCATGCTTCAGACTCCCGAGTCACTGGGACTTCAGGCACATGCCACCACACCTGGCTAATTTTTGTATTTTTAGTAGAGATGGGGCTTTACCATATTGGCAAGGCTGGTCTTGAACTACTGACCTCAGGTGACCTGTCCACCTCGACCTCCCAAAATGTTGGGATTACAGGCATGAGCCACCACGTCTGACCTATTAATCTTTCTCAAATGTATGCATAGCTCTTATTTATTTTAATATTTAATATTAGAAGCATTCTGGTCTTTATTTAGAAATTTGGTGATTTTTTTGTGACCAAAACTATGTCAGAGGCACCTAGCTCTTGTTTATATCAATTAGCCTATAGTAAAAGCGGTTTCCTTAAACTTTCAATTAAAATAGCCATTTCTAAGAACTTATTGATGATGTTAAGTAAGGACTTGTCCTACAAACAACTCTATGCCCATAAATTCAATAACTTAGATAAAACAGACCAATTCTTAAAATACATGAGCTACCTAAACTCTCACACACATAAAACCCATATAGTTCTACAACTATTAAAGAAATTGAATTTGTAGTTAAAAACTTTTCAATAAAGAAAACTCCCTGCTCATATATTTTACGGCAAAATTCTAGAAAACATTTAAGGAAGAAACAATCACAATTCTATACAATCTTTTTCTGAATATATAAGAGAAGGAAATACTTCCCATGAATCTTATGAAGCTAGAATTACCCTAATACCAAAACCAGAACACAACATTATAATGAAAGAAAAATAAAGACCAGGCTGGGTGCAGTGGGTCCTGCCTATAATTCTGGCACTTTGGGAGGCTGAGGCAGGCAGATCACTTGAGGCCCATAGCTTGAGACCAGTCTGGCCAACATGGTGAAACTTTTTCCCTACTAAAAATACAAAATTTAGCTGAGTTTGGAGGTGCATGCCTATAGTCCCAGCTCCTTGGGAGGCTGAAGCAGAATTGCTTGAGCCCAGGAGGTGGAGGTTGTACTGAGCTGAGATCATAACACGGCACTCCAGCCTGGGTGACAGAGTGAGACACTTTTTCCAAAAAAAAAGAAAAAGAAAGATCAATATGCCCTACAAACATAGACACAAAATATTCAACAAATTATTAGAAAATTGGGTCTAGAAATTAAAAAAAAAAAAAAGGAAAGTACAGAATAATTAAGTGGAACTTATCCCAATTATGCAAGGTAGGTTCAATTTGTGAAAACTCAACCAATGTAATTTACCAACTAGCAAACTAAAGGAAAAAAAACATGATTATCTCAATAGCATTTGACAAATTCAAATCTCTTTCCAATAAAAACTCTCAGCAGACTAGGAATGAAATGAAATTGCCTGGATATAATACTGTAAAGGACAACTATAAAAACCTATGATTAATATTATACTTAATGGAAAGAAGATAAGGACATCCTTCTTTCACCACTGCTATTCAATAATGTAAAAGTCTTAGCCAAGAAAAATAAAGTCATTCAGATTGAAAGGGAAAAAGAATTCTACTTGCAGATGACAGAATTATTTGTGTAAAAAAATCCCAAATAATACACACACCAAAAAGTCCTAAAGCTAGTCCTAAAACTAGTAAGGGAGTTTAGCAAGGTCATAGGATAAGAGATCAAAATACAAAAGTCAATTATATTTCTATATACTAGCAACAAACAATGGATTTGAAATTTTGAAAAAACTAACAAAAAATGGAAAACTTAGATACAAATCTAACAAAAATATATATTATCTATGTGTTGAAAACTATGAGACACTAAAGAAATAAAAGAAGGCCTTAGATGTGTGGAGATATACATTATCTTGGTTTGGATGAAAAATTATATGGTCATATTATCTGCACAGGTAATAAAAGACACTTTTTTTGTGTGTACTCCCAGTGCTTGTTTATACAAATATAAAATTCTTATCACCCCTGTTGTCACACAATGCCTTACTTGTTCAACTTAAAATATATCCTATAGAATTTTCCATGTAAGTACATAGAAATTTTCCTCATTAAAAAAAAAAAAATTGGCTGGGGACAGTGGATCACGCTTGTAATCCCAGCACTTTGGGAGGCTGAGGCAAGCAGATCACGAGATCAAGAGATTGAGACCATCCTGGCCGACATGATGAAACCCTATCTCTACTAAAAATACAAAAATTAGCTGGGTGTGGTGGCATGTGCCTGTAGTCCCAGCTACTCTGGAGGCTGAGGCAGGAGAATCACTTGACAGTAGGAGATGGGTGAAACCAAAATGCACAGGCTTTGAAGCGAGATAGAGCCAACTTCAGATAACCATTCTGTCACTTATTGGTTGTATGGCTCTTAGGCAAGTTACTTAACTTCCCCCAGTGTCAGTTACCTCATCAATAAAATGAGAATATAACTACTACACCACAGGTCACAGTCAGAATCATTTGTGGTGATATGAGAAAGTACAAAAGAGTACTTTAATCTTAGGAAACGTAAAATATAGCTGCAGCAACTCATCACAGCCTTGACCGTATTCATAACTTTGGTTAATGGAACAAAGTGAGAATCTACCTGACTATAAAATTTAGCTGGATCTAAGTGACAGAGGCCTTGTAAGAAACACTGTTGCCCTTGGTCACTTCAATTAACAAAATTATCTTCTCAGCCTTGGGCTGATTCACCAGTTCATTAAAAAGCCAGAGGCTCTTTCAAATCCTAATCTCTATACCCAGAGCCAATACTTCACCAAAATATCTGGATTGCCCACATAAGGTGAGGAACCAGTTTGTGAATTTGCCATTCTTATTTTTTTATTGTACCAACAAGATATGAAAATTTGGGTTGTTTTGTTTGCATTTCTTTGTCCACGGAATACATTTCCAACTCCAAGGGGAAGTAGTTGCAGGTGACTTTACTGCCATTTGTGTAACTACAATGGCAAATCATGAGCAGCATATATTCTATTTGTAGGCCTTTTCCTGGCCTACAAGTAGAGAATGAAACACAGCCTCTGCTGGTAGAGGCATTCAAAATTTATTCATTCACTCACCTAACAAAAACTTTCCAAACCCCTACTATGTGTCAGGGATTGTACTTGGTGTTAAAAATAAAAAACAAAATTGCTGTCTTTAAGTAGCTTACAGTTCAACTAAGGGGAAATAAGATACATTGACAGTTACAAAGTGCTTTGGGAGGGAACAGAATGGCTTCACAGAAGAGGCTAAGTTTCTGTTGAGCTCGGGAGACTGAAGAGAGGAAGGCCATGCCTGGCAGAGCGAGCATAACTTGCACACACAAAGACATTCTACGCTAGCAGCCTTGAATTCAGAGTTCCACTGGGGCACTAGGTGCAGAGGAGGCTGGAAGATTTGGCTGAAGCTATCAGCAGTTTGGTCTTCATTCTGCTCAATGGAAAACTTTAAGTTCAATGGAGGAACCATTAAATGCTTTAAAGTAATGGCGGGAGATATACAGATTTACTTTTTTTTTGAAAGATCTTCTGGTAGTCCTATGAAAGATACTTTGGGGAAGGGGTAATAGAAAAACCAGTTAGGAGGGTTTTGTAGTGAAAGAGAATGTGGTCCTCATGGAATATCTAGGATTTCCATGAATGAAATTATCTTGTTTGGTAAATGGAGTAATGTCTGAGAACTATTTATCAACTGAAAATCAAGAGGGAAATCAGCAAGAAAATCGATGTGTTCAGCATTATTTCAGTCAAAATCCTAGCAGAATTTTTGTAGGTATCAACAAGTTGATTCAAAAAATTTGGGAGAAAGGTAAAGCAACTAGAAAGTTAAAGAAACAGCCAAGCAAATTTGAAAAAGGACAAAGTTGGAATATTGTACTCCTCAATTTCAAGTTTATTAAGACTTCAGATCCTTTTCTCTAACTTTGTAATTGCTTAGGTTCTTATACGGTTTGCCAGATGGTGGATGGGGGAAAGCAAATGAAAAACACTAATCAATTTGGTTCCTTGACTGCTGCTTAATATGGAGATTTGAGGAGGTGAAAACTCTCATTACACAGAAGCAGGTGGATATCTTTGGAACGCATGCACGTATCACTCGTCTCTTAATTCCACTATAAATCAGAGGTCATTGTAAGATAAAACATACATAATGAAAATAATTGGCTCTTTGCACGGACGCCTTAAAATACATTTCCATTTCCTATTAAAAGTTTTATTTGGTCCCTTCCTCTGAATAATCTATGCAGTACTCATTTCTGCTTCATCGGATCTGCTCAAAGCTTGATGAATATGGCTGTGGTTTGATGGGCAGTCTCTCTCCATCTCACGTTGAGGCTCCGCTGTGGAAAGAATTAGAATAGCAAGATCAATAGCCAGGCTAAATAAATGAGATCTCATCTCAGATCTGATTGCGTTTGGGAGGGCTGAAGTGATTCTTGGCTGCACCCTCAGGTAGAAGAGAGAATTGCACTTTAATTGCCCTGGCAGGGATAATAGGTGTTCTGTCCAGCTACCCAAAGGCAAAGCCGCATCGGCTTTGCGCTTTAGAAGGCTTTCCCTTAAGCGAGAATTCACATTCTTAAAGCAAAACATCTCAGAAGCGCCGGCATGGTGATGCACGCCTGTAATTCTGGCAGTTTGGGAGGCCGAGGTGGGCGGATCGCTTGAACAGGGGTTCGAGACCAGCCTGAGCAATATGGTGATAACCACGTCTCCACGAAAAAATACAAAAATTAGCCAGGCGTAGTGACGCGCCTCTGTGGCCCAGCTACTGGGGAGGCTGAGATGGGAGGATCGCTTGAGTTCGGGAGGTCGAGGCGGCAGTGAGCCAAGATACACCACTGTAATCTAGCCTGGGCGACAAAGCAAGACGCTATCTCAAAAAAGCAAACCACCATAAAAAGGAAGGGTAGTTCATGCTCTTTTTCGTTTCATAACTACAGATTTACAAATACCTATTAACTTGTTGACAGGGCAAGAAATAATTTATGCTGAAGAGTCAAAAGACCAGAAAGCAGATTTCTGTGTTTTACTCTCCATGTGGCCATCATGGACGAGGACGAAGAAGGACTTGGTTTCTCCTGTAACAAGAATGTTTAAGCTCTGAATTTTTAACGAATTTTTATGCTTGTTAACAAAATCTGTTATTTTCCTATCGTTCGGAAATGATCCTTTAGTCTTCCTACAGGTAAAAACGCTGTCTAGGCTTGGACTCTGCCGCAGGGTATGTGTTTACCAAGATTAGCCGAACACCGCAAGTTCACCAGGCAGAGATAAGTCACAGTGAGGCGTATAGCACAGGACCTCCCGGAGGGCAGCGGCCGGAAACTACATATCCCGGCGTGCTCAGCTTGCGAGCACAATGGAGCCTGTCGTCATTCGGTTAACGGCGCTGCGCGTTCCCTGCGCGCCGCCGAATGCCGGCTTGGGCGCAGCCCAGGGCAGAGGGCACTCCTGAGCTGGGAAAACTGCAGTTCCCGGCATGCTCTGCCACGGGTGCGCCTGCGTATGGGAGCTACTGCGCCTAGGAGCGGGTTGGTTTAAAACGCTGTGTTAGTTCCATGGAAACCCGCCAGCCTGCAGCAGTACGGAGCCTCAGGCGCACGGATGGACTGTGGGGTGAGGCTCCCTGGCCCTGGGCGGGTGAGCGGCTGTCGGAGACCCGTGGGGGAGAGGCTTCGGCTTAGATAGTGACAGGCACGGCTCCCTGCCCCCCTCTCCCTGTCCTGACAGAGTCCAGTTTCGTTCCTTGGACCTCAGGGCCCTGACCTAAGGAGCTTCGGCGTTGGATGCAGGTGAAAGCCATTTAGGAGCGAAGTTTGCATTGGCCTGGCTCCAGCTGAGGGGTGGAAGATAGCCACCGAGGCCTCCAGATAAGCCCAATACCACCTTTATTTATATGTTAAGTTGGAGGATAATACGTTCCTGAGAAGGCTATTTCGGCGTTAATGTTTGATTTTTTTGTCACTCGTTATCCTCCCTGGCTTGCTTACCAGAATATAGGTGTCAGGAATTTGCACTTGTTGTTTACGGTTCCCGCAGTACCTGGCGCTTTTGCTAGAACGGAATAGACATTCGTTAAATTCCTGTCGAAGTAGCTCTTTTATTTACCACCCATAATTTCCCAGGCACTGTGCTAGGCTCTAAAGGTAGAAAAATGTCTATCTTGACCCCACTTTGGAGAAGTTTGTGCTAATCCGTCGTAAACGCCCCACACACGTGCTTCTAATTTGTTAATCTTGGCGTGCGCAGGAGTAGGTCTTTGAATCCTTTCTGTTCTCTGTTATCCCGCCTTAAGGTTTTATTGAGCTCTTAAGAATTTATATCTCCAGTCCACACCTCATCCCCGAACTTCAGATCCACAAATTCAGTCGTGTATTGGGTATCTTTCATGTTTTAAATTTGACAATTTATAAACTACTCTCTATCTTTTCCACAAAACGGGTTCTTCCTTAGTAAGTTTCCGTTGTCTCAATGATAGCGCCATCCAGGCCAAAAAACTTACTTTAATCTTGGCTTGTTCCTTTCCCGCATATCTAATCTATCAGCAAAAGCTATCTTTCAAGTACATCTAGCCACTAACCACTTCTTAAAATAGGAATACCACTTCTGTCACCCTGGTTCTGGCCAGCAGCAGCATCTCTGCTTCTCTTGTTCTTCCACCATGTGGAGTGGAAGGGAGTCAAAGTGATCCAGTTAAAAGGAAAGTTAGACAGCACTCCTCAGCTATAGACCTCCGGTGGCTCTGAGAATCACTGAGAGCAAAAGCCAGACTTTTACAATGGCCTTCAAGGCCCTGTGTATTCTCTTTTTATTATTACCTTCTGACCTCATCTCTCCATATTCTCTGTGTTACTCCTTTCTCTCCAGCCAAACCCACCTCTTTATTGTGTGTGGACTCATCAGACCTTCTAACTTCAGGCCTTTGCACTTGCTGTTTGCGTCTTCTGGAACTTTCTGTCCTCTAATATCTATATAGCAGGTCTTTGCTCAAATGTCATGAGGCTTTCTTAGACCGCCCTGTTTAAAATGAAAACCTACCCTGCAGCCTCCATCCCATGTTCTTTCCTATTTCATTTTTCTCTTTTGCACTTATCACAAACAATGTATTTTATTTACTGTCCGTCTTCTTCAACTGGAATATAAGCTCCATGTAGGCAGGGAGTTTTGTTGGTACTGCTCTACCCCACCCCCATACCTCCCCATTGCCTATAGTAGTATCTGGTCCATGGTATATATTCAGGAAATATTTGTTAGATGTGTGAGTGAATGAAGACATTGTTACCAAATTATTTTCCGGTGGTTGTGATAAACAACATTGATTCCCTGGACTGTTATTTTGGAACCAACAGCATATACTTGTATATGCTTTTGCCAGTGTGCACCTATTGCCAGGTGTAGGAATGGAGTCTATGTCCACAGAAGCAAGTGTTTTCTTTTCAAAGTCATCTGGCTTATACTAGTATATTACTTGTGACATTGGTCTCTTTTTTTGGCCATGCTTTCCATAAGGTTACCTGCCAGAAGCTCTTTGGAAATATTCGCCCTAAACATTAAGACAGAATTCTATTAGTTTGATTTTGATATTGCATAGAAATTAGTTATGAATGAACTTTTTTAAAAATAAAAGTTTTTATCTTAGTTTTTTTATTACAGTTACTATTAAGCATTCATTAGGACTTAGGTTCAAGGCAGCAGTCAATATTTGCTTCTTTTCAAACACAACAAAGCACAGATTTGTTAAAGCTGTTGTGTCTGCTAGAATGTCAGCCATTAAAGGTAGTTTCTTTTCATGTAAGACTGTGCTTCTTAGATTATGAGCTATAGAACTATGACTTATGAGGATCTGCCAAGTGGCCAATAGAGAGAGAGAGAGAGAGTGAGTGTGTGTGTGTGTATGTATGTATGTGTATATATATATGTGTGTGTGTGTGTGTGTGTAGGTATATATGTATGTATGGGGATGAGTGGCATTTCTGCTATCCCTGTTTTGGGCTTACCAGATGGGGAGGACAGGCAAGGGTGTGAGTAACTGCAGTGAAAATGAGAATCTCTCCCGAACTTTAAGCCCCAACTTGGTAGATTCATTTACTGGATTGAAGTTCTTATCTCTACTTTAACAGCCTCCCAGATACTTGGGGACTCTGCCTGGTGGCTTTAAGGCTGCCCTCTTGCTACTCAGCCATCATTGCTCCCTTGCTTCCAAGGACTCTCCTGACCTTGGCACTGTTTGGTTTTTGTTTTTGTTTTCCCATGGTAGGGGGTGGAGGTGGTGGTTGGGAGGAAGGGTTTTCAGCTAACCCTGAGACTTGTTTTTTGTTTTTTTTTTTTGTTTTTGAGTCTTGCACCGTTGCTGGGGCTGGAGTGCAACGGTGTGATCTTGGCTCACTGCAACCTCTGCCTCCTGGGTAAAAGTGATTCTCCTGTTTCAGTCTCCTGAGTAGCTGGGATTACAAGTGCCCACCACTATGCCTGGCTAATTTTTTGTATTTTTAATAAAGACAGGGTTTCACTATCTTGGCTGGGCTGGTCTTGAGCTCCTGACCTCGTGATCTGCCTGCCTCGGCCTCACAAAGTGCTGGGATTATAGGCGTGAGCCACCGAACCCAGCCAGACTTATTTTATTTTTATTTTTTTAGAGACAAGGTCTTGCCTTGTCACCCAGGCTGGAGTGTCGTAGCACACTCATAGCTCACTGTAGTGAGAAGCTCAGTCTTTCCGTAGCCCCCACCATGCTTCTTGTTCCCTTCACTCCTGCCACCAGTCCTCCACTTTATGAATTCCTGCCGTGTGTCCTGGGACCCCATGTTCAGCAAGTTGAACATGAGGTAGACCCCCCTTTCACTTCCAGGAAGGTGAGGGTAAGGGAGATACCTGATTATATAGCAAGTGGGTAGAAAGGTATACTCCTGATATCCCTGATTGTTTCCTTGTGAGCATGTTCCCATAGGAACACTAATGCTAGAGATGGCTAAGGTTTATAGCATGATTGGTATAGAAATGTCTATACAGGATGGAGTTGCAAGAAAATGTTTTTAAAGTTTTCACCAATTACCTTGTCATTGAACATGGTTCATTTACACATTGGGACCACATATAAGCTAATTCTGCTTCTGTCACTGATGACTTGAAAGAGTATTTTCACTATTCTTATTTATTTTCATTGGGTTTTAGGGGATGGTCTGTGGAAATTTGATGTCAGTAGCCGTAGAAAGGTCTTTGGTCATGCTTTAAGTTAAAGTTACATATTATTTTTTAAAATTGCTGCTTTAATTTAGTATATATAGTATATATAGTTGGCAAATCATTTATTTTATGACAGCTGTACAGAGGTCCAAGTATATGTTTTTCAAGAAGGTTGTATGGTGATAATGTTATGATGAAAATGGCTAGTAACAAAAGCCATTTCCTCAGCAAGTCCTAGGCCCTCGTGTGTGACTAATAGTGACAAATAGGATAGGCTAAATTATGATGAAATAAACTATTCAACAATCTCAATGGCTTACAACATAGGTGTATTGTATGTCAGGACATCTGTGCTGTATATTATGAATGGGTTGTGGGTCTGTTTGATGTCATCGTCACCTTGGGACCCTAGTGCATGGATGTTTCTCTTCTCATAGAGGAGGGAAAAGAGAGAGATGGTGAAGAGCAAGCTGGCTCTTCTAACTTCCACCTACATTTAATTGGCCAAAGCAGGACACATGACCATGCCTGAATTCAACAGGACAGTGATGCATAATCCTAACACAGGAATGGCAGTGATTATTTTTGAACAATAATAGGACCTATGACACTAATATTGTGACTATATTCTTAGGTACATATGGAAACTACAGTGTCCAGACCGGTCCTTTCTCCAACCCACATCAATGCTACAGCTTCTGAAACATTCACTGTACTTCAGCAGAGGATGAGAATAGTTGAGGAACAAACCAGTTCACTGAGGGATGACCTAATAATGTTGGACTTTTGTGAAGAAAGGTAACAAAGAAAAATGAACTAGATCTCTGTAGGTTGAAGAATTTTGCTTCATTACCTATTAAATCACAGTAGTTTGGCAGATGAGAGGGATATTTGCAAAATAACTGAGAAATAATTTTCATTTGAGCATTACTTAGAAAACATTTGCAAAATGAAGTGTTGTCATTCTGTGATCGAGATAGAGCTACTATCACTTTTCCCCTAAACAGATATTTAAAGTGTGTTAATTCAGTGTACAAACTTTGGTATTCTGTTCACTTAAGAACAAACGTGAGGCTGGGCGTGGTGGCTCACGCTTATAATCCCAGCACTTTGGGAGGCCGAGGCAGGTGAATCACGAGGTCAAGAGATCGAGACCATCCTGGTCAACAAGGTGAAACCCCGTCTCTACTAAAAATACAAAAATTAGCTGGGCATGGTGGCACGCGCCTGTAGTCCTAGCTACTCGGGAGGCTGAGGCAGAATTGCTTGAACCCAGGAGGCGGAGGTTGCAGTGAGCCGAGATCGTGCCATTGCACTCCAGCCTGGGTAACAAGAGTGAAACTCTGTCTCAAAAAAAAAAGAACAAACGTAATTTTTCATTTAATAAATGATTCTTGTTTTAAAATAAAAAGACATATTAAGGTTAAAAGCTAAAATGTTGCTTCATGGCATTAATTTGGTCATTTTCTTCTCCCATATTGTAAATTAAAAGAGGTTTTTGAAGTTTTAAAAAATTTTATGATTTAGAATGAGATTAAAAAAATTGTTTTTTCCCTAGTGCTTCTAAACAAGTTATTAAAAGTTGGATTATCAATGGCCTGCAGAATCTGTGGGCTTAAGCAGCCAATTTAGAATTTACTGGTGTGATTTAAAAAAAAAATTACACATATATTTCTTGAGTGTGTCTCATTCAGGGAAGATATAAAATTATTATAGTTGGTATTCTAGCACCCATGGAATAAATAACTCTTTAGCAGTTAAAGATTAAATTTGGTACAAATGTTGAGTATGTTGGTAACACAATAGGAATATTTATTATGACTTTAAAAATTTTCTAAAAACATGAATATATTCCCTCCATGCTAAATTTAATAGTTCACTATAATAGAATTAATATTTAACATTTTAATGCATATAAAATATGCCCATAAAATATACATATATGCATACATTTTTTATATGCATGTATATATTATGCACCTAATATACTTTGAATAATATATTTTATGTATCACTTGTTTATACATTAAAAAAGGTTTATGAAAAATCCATATTAAACAAGAATTAAAAAGTCAGTGGCCCTCATTTATTCCACATTGGTCTGATGTTTACCTAATAGCAATCTCTATATTTAAATTTGGAGTGGTTAATAAATGCTTGTTAATGAAAGAATCTGTTCTTTTTTCTTTGTGTATATTTTTAATTGGTGAATAATTTTACATATTTATGGGGTAAAATGTGATTTTATGATACATGGATACATTGTAGAATGATTGAATCAGGCTAATTAACATATCCATCACCTCACATACTTATTTCTTTGTGGTAAAGAGATTTAAAATTACCCTTAATTTTTAAATATGCAATACATTATTATCAATTGTAGTCAATGTACTTTGCAGTGGATTGCTAGAACTTATATCCTCTTAAACTGGAGCTTTGTATTCTGATGAACAATCTCTTCTTTCCCTGTCCACCTCCTCACTTCCACCCAGCCTCTGGTAACTACTGTTCTACAGCCTTTACCGTTCTACTTCTATGAGTTTGACTTTTTAAGATTTATGTATGAGCAAAATCATGCATATTTGTTTTTCATGCCTGGTTTATTTCACTTAGCATAATGTCTTCAGAATTCATCCATGTTGTCACAAATGACAAAATTTTCTCATTTTGTAAGGCAGAGTAGTTTTTCATTGTTTATAGATGCAGGATACCACATTTTCTTCATCCCTTCATCTATTAATGGGGATTTATGTTGTGTCTATACCTTGGCTATGTGAATAGTGCTACAGTGAACACGGGAGTGCAGATATCCCTTTAACATACTGGTTTCAGTTCCTTAGGATATGTACCCAGAAGTGGGATTACTGGCTCATATGGCAGTTCTACTTTTAGTTTTTTGAGGAACCTCCATACTGTTTTCCAAAATGCTTATACTAATTTACGTTCCCATCAGCTACATACAAGTATGTACAGTTCCCTTTTCTCAATACCCTTGCCAACTTGTTATCTTTTATCTTTTTGAGAATAGCCATTCTAACAGATGTGAGGTTTTCTTGCCATGTTTTTAATTTGTATTTCCCTGATGATTTGTGATGTTGAGTATTTTTTTTTTTCGTTTATCTATTGGCCATTTGTATGTCTTCATTTGAGAAATGTCTATTCTGGTTTTTTGCCCATTTTAAAAAATAAGCTTATTTTCTTGTTATTGAGTAGTTTGAGTTTCTCGTGTATTTTGAATATTAGCCTTTTATCAGATGTACGATTTGCAAATATCTTCTCCCAAACTGTGAGTTGTCTGTTCACTCTGTAATTGTTTCCATTGCAATGCAGAAGCCTTTTAGTTGGATCCATTCCTATTTGTCTATTTTTTGCTTTTGATGCCTGTGCTTTGGGAGTCATATCCGAGAAATTATTGCTGAGACGAATGTCAAAGAAGTTTTCCCTTATGTTTTCTTCTAGTAGTTTTAGTTTCAGGTTTTATGTTTTACATCTGTCTTTAATCCATTTTGAGTTGATTCTGGTATATGGGGTGAAATAAAGGTCCAATTTCATTCTTCTATATGTGCATAGTTTTCCTAATACTTTATTGAAGAGACTGTCCTTTCCCTGTTGTGTATTCTTGGCATCTTTGTTGAAAATCAATTGATCATAAATGCCTGGGTTTATTTCTGAGCTATTCTATTTCATTGGACAGTGAGTCTTTTTATGCTGCTACTATGCTCTTTTAATACTATATCTTTGTAATCTATTTGAGATTAGCTAATGTGGTGCCTCCACCTTTGTTCTTTTTGCTCAAGATTGCTTTGGCTATTTCAGGGGTCTTTTGTGGTTCCATATGAATTTTCAGGTTTTTCTATTTCTATGAAGAATGACATTGGGATTTTAATAGCGATTGCACGGAATCTGTAGATGGCTTTGGGTAGTATGGACATTTTAACAGTACTCCTTCTTCTAATCCATAAACCTGGGATGTCATTCCATTCACAGTCATGTGGCACATAAGGACATTTCAGTCAGTGACAGACTGTATATTAGATGGTGGTCCCATAAGATTGTAATGGAGCTGAAAAATCCCTATCGTCTGTTGATGTCTCAGCCATGAACTGTTGCAGTGCAAGACATCACCTTTTCTATGTTTAGATATACAAATACTTACCATTGTGTTACAGTTGCCTACAGTATTTAGTACAGTAACACGCTATACTGGTTTATAGCTTAGGAGATATAGCCTATGTATGGAGTGAGCTATACTATCTATGTTTATGTAAATATACTCTATGATGTTTGTACGACAACAAAATCGCCTTACAGCACATATCTCAGAATGTATTCCTGTCATTACGTAACTCATTACTGTATTTATGTCATCCTCAATTTCTTTAATCAGTCTTTTAAGAGTTTTTATTGTATGGATCTTTCACCTCCTTGGTGAAACTTATTCCTGTTTTTTTGATGTGATTGTAAATGGGATTATTAATTTCTTTTTCCGATAGTTCATTGTTAGTAAATAGAAATGCTACTGATTTTTGTTTGCTGATTTTGTATTCTGCAGCTTTACTGAATTCATTTATTCTAATAGTTTTTTGGTGGAGTCTTTAGGATTTTCTGTACATAAGATTTTGTATGTCCAGCAAAAAGAGACAATTTCACTTCTTCCTTTCCTGTTTGGATGTCTTTTTTTTCCCTTTCTAATTGCTTTGGCTATGACTTACTGCAGTATACTGAATAGAAGTGGTGAGACTGGGCATCCTTATCTCAGTCCTGATCAGAAGCTTTCAACCTCTCCCATTGAGCATGATGTTACCTGTAGGCTTATCACATCTGGTCCTTTATTAGGTTGAGGTACATTCCTTCAATACCTAATTTGGTGAAAGTTTTTATTATGAAACATTGTTGAATTTTGTTAAATGCTTTCCCTGCATCTATTGAGATGATTATATAATTTTTATCCTTCATTCTGTTAATACAGTGGATCACATTTATTGATTTGTGCATGTTGAACTGTTGTTGCATCTCTGGGATGAATCTCATTTGATCATGGTGAATTATTCTTTTACTGTACTGTTGAAAATAGTTCACTAGTGGTTTGTTTTTTTTTTTTTTTTTTTTTTTTGACAGAGTCTTACTTTGTCACCCAGGCTGGAGTGTAGTTATGCTATCTTGGCTCACTTCAACCTCTGTCTCCCAGGTTCAAGTGAGTCTCCTGCCTCAGCCTCCTGAGTAGCTGGGATTACAAGTGCATGCCACCATACCTGGCTAATTTTTATATTCTTAGTAGAGATCGGGTTTCACCATGTTGGTCAGGGTGGTCTTGAACTCCTCACCTCGTGATCGGCCCTCCTCAGCCTTCCATAGTGCTGGGATTACAGACATGAGCCACTGTGCCCAGCTGCTAGTGTTTTATTGATGATTTTTGTATCTATGTTGAGGGATATTGACCTGTAATTTTCTTTTCTTTTAGTGTCTTTGCCTTTAATTTCAGGGTCATTCTGGCCTTATAAAATGAATTTGTTGTATTCCCTTCTCTTCAATTTTTTGACAGTTTGTAAAGAATTGGTGTTAGTTCTTCATTAAATGTTTGGTAGAAATCTACAGTGATGCCATCTGGTACTGGGTTTTTATTTGATAGGAGGAAATTTTTTATTACTGATTCAATCTTCTTACTCTTTATTGGTGTGTTGAGATTTTCAGTTTTTTCATTATTCAGTCTTGGTAGGCTACATGTTTCTAGGAATTTGTCCATTTCTTCTAGGTTATCCAATGTGTTCACAATTTGTTGTATGGTTATTCTGAGGATTACAAAAAACACAATAGGCTATTTTAAGGTAATAACAATTTAATTTTTACTGCATATCCAAACTCCACACTTTCCCTCTCCCTGCTCCTACAATTTATGTTCTTAATGTCACAAATTACATATTTTTATAATGTGTATCCCTTAGCAAATTATTGTAGTTGTAGTTGTTTTTATTAGTTTTGTCTTTTAACCTTTATACTAGAGATGTAATTGATTAACACACTACTATTGCAGCATTAGAGTGATTTGAAGTTGACAGTGCTTTTACTAGTGATTTTTATGCTTTCATATATTTTCTTTTGTTAATTATTGTCCTTTTCCTTCAGCTTGAATAAGTTTTTATTTATTTATTTTTTTGCTTTTCTTGTAATGTTGATAAACTTTTTGTTTGTCTGAAAAAGTCTTTATTGCCTCTTCATTTTTGAAAGATAGGATTGTATTCATATTTTGAAAGATAGAGTATTCTTGGTTGACAGTTTTATTTTTCTTTTGGGATTTTGACTATATATTCTGCTTTTGCTTGCCTACTAGGTTTCTGTTGAAAACTTCATTTATAGTCTAATATGGGTTCTCTTGTAGCTACTTTTCCCTTGATGCTTTTAAAAATCTTTGTCTTCAACTTTTGACAATTTGATGGTAATGTGTCTGTGTTAGTCTCTTCTGCATTGCTATAAAGGAATACTTGTGGCTGGGTAATTTATAAAGAGATATATTTGGCTCATAGTTCTGCAGGCTGTACACATGGTCAGCAACTACTCACCTTCTGGTGAGGTCTCAGGAAGCTTGCAATCATGGTAAAAGGCAAAGGGGGAGCAGGTGAGTCACATGGGTGAGAGAGGGAGTGAGAGAGCGGAGGAGGTACCGGGGTCCTTTAATCAACCAGTATGGACTAACAGAGTGAGAACTCACTCATGACCATGAGGAGGGCACCAAGCATTCATGAGGGATCTGCCCCCATGACCTAAACAGCTCCCACCAGGCCCTACCTCCAACAATGGGAGATCACATTTCAACATGAGATTTGGATGGGACAAATATCCAAACTAACATTCTACCCTTTTACCCCAAATCTCATGTCCTTCTCACACTGCAAAATAACATCCTTTCTCAATAGTTCCCTAAAGGTTTAACTTATTCCAGCATTAATTCAAAAGTCACAAGTCTAAATTCCAAAGTCTCACCTGAGACTCAAGTTATTTCTACCTATGAACCTGTAAGACAAAAAGAAAGTTATTTACTTCCAAGATATAATGTGGTACAAACATTGGGTAAACATTCCCATTCCAAAAGGAAGAAATTGGCTAAAAGAAAAGAGCAACAGTTTCCACACTTTAAAGGTCCAAAACAATCTTTGACTCTGTTTCCCACATCCTGGGCACACTGGTGTGCCAGGTGGGCTCCCAAGGCCTTGAGCAGCTCTGCCCCTCTGGCTTTGCAGGTTGCAGCCTCCATGGCTGCTCTCAAGGGTTGAAGTTGAGTGCCTGTGGCTTTTTACAGATTCAGAGTGAAAGCTGCCAGTGGCTCTATCCTTCTGAGGTCTGGAGGGTGGGTTCATTCCCACAGCTCCCCTGGGCAGGACTGTTTGTAGGAACTCCAACCCCACATTTCCCTTCAGTACTCCCCTAACAGAAGCCTGCTGCAGGGGCAGAGTCTTTGCAGAGAGCTTCTGCATGGCATCCAGGCTTTCTCAAAAATCCTCTGAAATCCAGGTGGAAGCTACTAAGCCTCCTTCATTCTTAACGTTCTGTATGCCTGCAAGCTTAGCATCACATGGAAACTGCGAAGGCTTATGGCCTGTGTCCATTGAAGCAGTGGCCTAGGCTGTATCTGGGGCCCTTTGAGCCATAGTGAGAGCCAGAGCAGCCAGGATGTGGGCAACACTCCTGAGGTGGTGCAGGGCAGTGACACCCAGTCCCCCAAATCATTCTTTCATCCTAGGCCTCTGGGACTGTGATAAGAGGGGCTGCTTCAGAGATTTCTGAAATGCCTTCAAAGCCTTTTCTCATTGTCTTGGCTATTAGTATCTGGCTTCCTTTTAGTCATGCTAATCTCTCTAGCAAATGGTTGTTCCATAGGCCACTTGAATTCCTTTCCTGAAAATTCTCTTTCTTTCTCTACCACATGGCTGGGGTGTAAAATTTCCAAATTTTTATACTGTACTTCTCTTTTCAATGTAAGTTTCAACCTTAAACCATTTCTTTGCTCCTGCATCTAATTGTAGGCTGTTAAAAACAGCCATGTCACTTTTGGAACATTTTACTGATTACAAATTTCTTCTGCCGGATACCTTAGGATGTCACTCTTAAATTCAAACTCCCTGGCATGTAATCCCAGCACTTTGGCAGGCCGAGGCGGGTGGATCATGAGGTCAGGCAATCAATACTATCCTGGCCAACGTAGTGAAACCACATCTCTACTAAAATACAAACATTAGCTGGGCGTGGTGTTGCGCACCTGTAGTCCTTCCCCATCTCTACTAAAATACAAAAATTAGCTGGGCGTGGTGGTGCGTGCCTGTAGTCCTAGCTACTCAGGAGGCTGAGGCAGGAGAATTGCTTGAACCTGGGAGGCAGAGATTGCAGTGAGCTGAGATCAAGCCACTGAACTCCAGCCTGGCAGCTGGAGACAGAGCAAGACT
>NW_016107428.1:7023661-7070821 GCF_001604975.1 Cebus imitator
AGAGATTGCAGTGAGCTGAGATCAAGCCACTGAACTCCAGCCTGGCAGCTGGAGACAGAGCAAGACTGTCTCAAAAAAAAAAAAAAAAAAAAAAATCCAAACTTCCACAGATCCCTAGAACATGGACATAGTGCAGCCAAGTTCTTTGCTAGGGTGTCACATGGGTGTCCTTTACTCTATTTTCCGATAACTTCCTCATTTTTATCTGAGACTTCATCAGCCTGTCCTCTGTCTACATATCTAGCAGCATTTTTGTTAGAACCACTTAAGTCTCTAAGAAGTTCCACTTTCCCTTGTTTTCCTGTGTTCTTCTTAGCCCTCCAAACTCTTCCAGTGGAGGCCCATCACCCATTTCCAAAGCTGCTTTTACATTTTCAAGTATCTTTATGCCAGTGCTTCTCTCTATTACCAACTTTCTGTGTTAGTCTATTTTGTGCTGCTATAAGGGTATACTTGAGGCTGGGTAATTTATAAAGAAAAGACATATATTTGGCTCATAGTTCTGCAGGCTATAAAAGCATGGCACCAGTATCTGTTTACCTTCTAATGAGGGCCTCAAGAAGCTTAAATCATGGTGGAAGGCAAAGGGGGAGCAGGTGAGTCACATGGTAAAACAGGGAGTGAGAGAGAGAAGGAGATGCCATGCTCCTTTAGACAGCCAACTCTGTGTGAACTAAAAGTGAGAACTCACTCATTACCAAGCCACTCATAAGTGATCTGTCCCATGACCCAAACAGCTCCCGCCAAGGCCCTACCTCCAACAGTGGGAATCACTTTTTAACGTGAGATTTGGAGGGGACAAATGTCCAAACTGTGTAAGTGTCTAAGTATGGGACTATGAAACTCTGAATTCATCTTATTTGTCATCCTTTAGGCTTCTTGGACCTGGATTTCTATATCATTCCCCAGGCTTGGGAAGTGTTTTTGCTGTTTCTTCGAATGTGTTTTCTGTTCCTTTTACTTTGTCTTCTGTACTTGTGATCATGGGCATATTGTTCTGTTGATGGTATCTCATAAGTTCCATAAACTATCTACTCATTTCCATTTTTTTCTTTCTGCTTCTCACGTTGGATGATTTTCAGTGACCTGTCCTCAGGTTTACTTATTCACTTCCACTTGATATAGTCTGTCATTGAGCCCCTATATTGAATTTTTTCAGTTTTATTATAGTATTCTTCACTATATGATTTGTTGGGTACTTTTTTATACTTTCTTACTCTCTTTTGTTGAAATTCTGTTTGTTCTTGCATTATTTTCCTGACCTTTGTGAGCATCTTTATGACCATTATTTTGAATGTCTTCCTGGATAAACCACATATCTCCATTTCAGTAGGATTGGTTTCTGGAGATTTATCTTGTTCTTTTATTTGGAACATTTTCCTATGTCTTCATTTTTTTTTTAAACCCTGTGTTGGTTTCTGTGGATTGAATAAGACAGTAACCTCTCCCAGTCTTGTCAAACTGGCCCTCGTGTAGGAGATCTTACCAATTCATATAGCCAGAAATTATAATACCTGTCTCAAATCTCTGTATTTGTACAATCCGATCTCTCTATTTTTGGTGGCCCCAGAAGATTAAGATGTGCCAAGTCTTGTTAGTACCATGAGAGCGGTACGACAGAAGCTATGCTCTCTAGATGCAGCCGAAAATGTTGCGGTGTTAGATGCAGGTTCCAGTTCCTTCTATCCGCAGGGTGAAGCTGAGAGCAGGTATTTATCCCTTATTGCACTAAAGCAGGCATTATCTATCTGCGCAAAGGCAGGCATTTTTCTCTCTTTAAGCCAGGGAGAAGCTCTGTGGCAAATACCTGTAGTACTGTCATTCAGACTGAATCTTGTGAGGATATGGCCACTGGAAGTGGGCCCATTGTATATCTACCTCTTTGTTTTCTGTGGCCTAAAGATACTTGGAAATGCAGAGCCAAATCAGCTCCCAGAGCTGGATGTCTAAGGAGGTAGTCCTTGTATGAGAGCTGTAGAAGTTACGACACTTGATGAGTGGACAAACTACGTATAGGAAGCTTCTGTAGACTTGGAGTTATCACTGGGGCAAGCTAGGGGAGAAATCTTGGCAAGTACCAAGCTCTCATTTAGACTGCCGGAGGTGTATTGTTTGCCTGCCCCATTAACTCCCTGATGTAAGTTAGTTAGAAGCCAGACCATCAATTATTCACTGGAAGAATGTACAGAGAAATCCTTTTTAGACAAAAGCAAAACTGTGTGTTTTATCACTTTCTCTTCACTGCTTCCAAGAGGTGTAGTCCCTGGAACTGCTTACACTCCCGTTTAAAACCACCTCCTGGTATTGCAACCCGTGAGTCTCATATGAGAGTCTTGTATTCCTAATCCTTTCTACCCCTAGAGCTAGGATATTTAGGATGCAGTCCCTCAAGTAGAAGTTTTAAAAGTTGGGGCACTTGATACATGGAAAAACTTTTTCCAGGAGGAATTGGTAGCGTGGAGTTATTGATGGAATGAGCCAGGGGAATAGGTTTGGGGGCTGCCAAAGGTTGGTGTTTGTCAGCCCAATTAATTCTCTGGTGCAGGCTTGTATGAAGCTCAACTCTTAACAGCAGCAGTTGACAGAGTACACTGGCAAACCTCTTCTAAGCAGAAACTGGGAGCTTTGAGTTTTAGTCCTTTCTCTACCCTGATCCTGGGGGATGAAGCCTCTGTAAATGCTTACACACCCATATATAATCACCTCTTTGTTCTACAGTCTAGGGAGACTCATGTATGCCTAATCCCTTCTGCCCCTAGAGCCAGGTGAATCGAGCCACACTGTGGGGAATCTTAGAGTTAGGGCTCTAAATATGTGGTCCAAACCCTACTCTCCTCAGGGAGAGGGTGGGTGTTGGGGATACCTTCTTAACAGTGCCTGGAGTGGAGTTTGGGCCTGAGTGTGCCTCAGCTTTTCCTACCTAGTCAATGTGAGTATTTTCTCAGTTGCCAGATACAGAAGAGTCTCTCAACTTGTTTCTGACTTTGTCTCAGAGGGAATAGATCTGTGTATAGATGTTTATTTAGTGTATCCCTACATGGAGGGAGAGTCAGAGACCTGTCATGTTGGTGATGTCACGCTCCAGTTATTCTTAACTGGAAATGTTACATTGACTCAATTGTTGGGATTACTGTAGTAGAAATTGCATTGCATAATATTGTTTTATTGGGATCTTTGTCCAGAGGCCAGTTGGAAACTCCAAGCTGTTTAGAAGACCTGGAGAGCCAGAAAGTCATTAGTCCTATTCAAAATGAAGTAATTTGTGCAGGAAAAACTGACATTTTATGGAAGAACTGTGAGTTTCTGGTAAATCGAATGTGCCGTCTTGAAAGCCTCATTCAGTCCTTGAAGATGAACATCTTTCGCCTGCAAACTGAAAAGGATTTGAATCCTCAGAAAACAGGTATAGAGATAAGAATCATCAGAAATTTGGTCCTGTGTAGGTGCTTGATTTCCTTTACTGACTTTCTATTGCTTGATGTCCCTCCTGTGCTATCTGGTAGCTTTTCTGAAAGATCAACTGAATACAGTACAGGACGAGCATTCTAAGGACCTGAAACTGTTACATCTCGAAGTTATGAATTTGCGCCAGCAACTGAGAGCTGTAAAAGAGGAAGAAGACAAGGCACAAGATGAGGTGCAAAGGTTGACTGCCACTCTGGAGATTGCCTCGCAAACAAAGGTTTGAGTCTAGAGTCCTGAAGTACGCGCTGTTATGTGTTAGCTGGAGGAGGCAACAGACCTATGACACTGACTTTTAAAAATAGGTGATGTTGATATGAAGATTCTCGGCATTTGACATTTGGCATGTTGATTTGAGGACTCTTGGCCTATGACATTTGCATTGATAACCTAAACCACTGTGTGCTGTCCGTGATTGATTATTTAGACAGCATTTACCCCATACAAGTGATGGTAAGGGTCCAGAGGTATGAGACAGAGCCTGTGCTCTTCAGGAACTCTTATGCTTATTGGGAGAACAAGCCACAGCATGAAAAATTCAATAAGGGAAAAATAGGAGTATAGGAAATGTTACGGTATAGTATAGGACAAAAAGTGAATATTGCCGAGTAAGGGCTTTGTGTTCAGACATGTCTGAAAGGGTGAGCACGCCCTATCTAGAATAGATTAGGTAGGCTTCAGGAAAGGGATAGGACCTTTAGAAGCAAAGTATAGGGGTGAGGAAATTTCAAGGAGCATATGCAGAGGCAGCAAAGAATAAGGACTCCTTGGAAAAGAAACTGACAATGTTGTTCTCCCTTCATGGGCTAGGCAACATAATCGATGGTCAATGTATTATTTTGTTTAATCTTTGCAAAACCTTGGGAAGTAGGATATTACTGTTCCTATTTTTTAACAATGATAGTACTGGCTCCCTGGGAGAAATTACTTGTCTAAGATCACACATGCCTGTCATCTTCTTGTTACTCAGGTTTGAACCCAGATGTTTCTACTGGGTACAGCTAGGGGAAATGTATAAACTAGTCTTTCAAGAGTGAGGATTTGTTTGTGGGAAATAAGTTGGGTATTAGCTAGCAATGACATAGAGCAGCTCAAAGTCAATAATAATTAGTAGTTGAGGTTGATCCTTTCAAGGCAGCACTCCCCATAGGATCAACCCCAACTACTTGAAAGATTAAGATTTTTGATATGGAAGTGACATAATGAAAACAGGAAAACAAATTTAGCAGTATTACAGGATATTGAAAATGGAGAGAGAACTTGGAGGCAGGGAAACCAATTAGGAATCCATGGCATTATTTGAGGCATGAGCCAAATTAGGTCTGATCTAGGGTTGTGGCATTTTGAAAAGAAAGAAGAATATTCTTTAAAAAAAAAAAAAAAAAAAGAAAAAGAAAAGAAAGAAAGAAATGAAATGAAATGAGAATGAAGTAAACAATACAAAAGTCAATGAAACAAAAAGTTGATTCTTTAAAAAAAAAAAAAAAAAGATATGTTAGAATATGGTATTGGGAGGAACTGGTGGCAGTAAGGAAGGCAAAGATGGCTCTGAGCCTTTACATCTGAGATTGTGGTGCCATTCATCTTAATAAAAAAGAGAATAAGTAGGGAAAGCTTTTATCCTCAGCTCGTAAGCATGAATAATATTTGAAGGTGGAAAAAATAGAGTTCTTAAAAAAATTAAGAATTTACCCTGTAAGTAAAATGTCTTTCAATTACCAGATTATCCGTTAATTACTGAATCTTATATAGGAGGTGGGTGTAATTAACCACTATTTATGATATAAAAGAGGAAATTATAGAAATCATGTATATATAATATGCATATATAATAAAATAACCTTATATGTAATAAAATAACCTTCCTGCTAAATAACTCATGGTAATAATTACTTTGGGCTTATAACAAAGAGTTATAACCATATTAAAAATGGCATGTATGTATAGGTTGCCAGAAAAAAACCTGATTTGATCCAATAATACCTATAGACAATTTTTTCCTGTCATTTCAGATTATTTAGAACCTTTTTTCCTTCTACTTTTAGAAGAATGCAGCCGTTATTGAAGAGGAACTGAAGACCACAAAACGTAAAATGAACCTTAAAATTCAGGAGGTAAGACAAAAAGATGGAGGGTGGAGGAGGTGTTGGAATTGCACGAGGGAAATCAAGAAAGCTGAAAGAGAGAATGAAAAGAAACGTTTGAAGAAGGAAATATGTGACTATGTAGTAGGGAGACTTTAAAAATATGCCACATTGAATTCAAGTGAAAGTTTCTGCCCTTATATGACATTAAGACTTCCTTTTACCTCAATACTGCCATAAAACTAGAAATAAAAAATAAATGCTCTGTGAGCCAGGAAGGAAATAGTTATCACTTGTGGCAGCCCCTATACTGTAGTTAAGTGGACGCTTTCATGCAAAGGCCTTTTAATCTAAAGTTGTATTTAAAATAAAAAGTTATTAGTAAGTCTGCTCATCTAATTTTACCTTAAACTTTCATTTCAGCTTGTTTTAGTCGATAGCAGATTGGGAAATATGAAGTAGGTGGCTGCTAAAAGCTGTTGGACTAAAAATTTTCAGCTGAAAACAGTGGAAGAATCAGTATAATTACTAACTCAGTATATTCTGGCAGCAGCCTGAAACCTCAATATTCCATGATATAATGGTATTAATAATTTTTGTTGGTTCAAATTAAGTGGGTCAAATTATATTTAAAAGATTCTGTTATACAAAATGAGAAGTAGACATATTTTTAAGGAAAATTCTTATGCAAAATTATTTTTAAGGTTCTAAATTTTAGTGCTTAGGTGGTAAGCATCAGTATTTGGAAAATTGTCTTACATTGAGTATTTTATTTGCCAGTAATTTCTGATAAAAGCTTGATTGTTCATAGTTAGAATGTATTATTTTTAAGATATTTTAATAGACTATTTTTAGGGCAGTTTTAGGTTCACAGAAAAATGATGCAGAAAACACGGAGTTCCTCTATACCCTTCTCTCCACTCCTGTAGTTTCCCTATTATTAACATCTTGCATTAGTATGGTACTTTTGTAACATTTGACGAGCCAATATTGATCCATCATTTAGTGAAGTATGTTAAAATTCACTATTCATCATGCCGTAAAGTTCTGTGGGTTTGACAAATGCATAATGCCATGTATTCATCATTATGGGATCACACAGAATAGATGCACTGCCCTAAAAATGCCCTGTGCTCCACCTACCCATCCCTCCTCATGTCTTCCCCGAAGCCCCTGACAACGATTGATTTTCTTTTTTTGTCTGTGTAGTTGTGTTATTGTTGGAATCATACAGTAAGTATGTAGCCTTTTTGTACTGACTTCTTTTTTAGCATATGTGCTTCAAGTTCCTTCATGGTTTTTCCTGGCTCAGTAACTCATTTCTTTATATAGCTGAACAGTGTTCTATTGTATGTGCCACAATTTGTTTATCCATTCACCTATTCAAGGACATATTGTTTGCTTCCAATTTTTGGCAATTATGAGTAAAGCTGCTGTAAACATTGTGTGCAGGTTCTTACATAGACATAAGTTTGCAGCTTTTTCGAGTAAATATAATACTTAGGAGTATAATTGCTGGATCATCTGGTAAGCCTATATTTAGCTTTGCATGAAGCTGCCAACCTGTCTTACAAAATGGCTGTATCATTTTTCATGCCCATCAGCAAGGAATAGGAGTTATGGTTACTGCACATCCTCACCAGCATTTGGTCTTGTCAGTGTTTTGAATTTTTTGCCATTCCAATAGATGTGTAGTGGTATCTTGTTTTGATTTGCAATCCCTAATGATATAATGACATTGAGCATCTTTTCATGTGTTTATTTGCCATCCGTATATCTCCTTTGGTGAGTTATCTGTTAGACTTTTACCCCATTTTGTAACTGGGTTATTTCTTATTGTTATGTTTTAAGAGTTCTTTGTATATTTTGGGTACCAGTCCTTTATCAAAGATGTGTTACACAAATATTTTCCCCTACTGCATAGCTTATCTTTTTATGCTTTTAGTTGTCTTTCACAGAACAGGAACTTTTAATTTTAATGAAGTCCAGTATATCAATTTTTTCTTTCATGGATTGTAATTTTAGAATTGTATCTAAAAAGTCAACAAACCCAAGTCACCTAGATTTTCTTTTGCATAATCTTCTAAGAGATTTTGTAGGTTTTCATTTTACATTTAGGTCTTTGATCTATTTTGAGCTGATTTTTATGAAAGGTATGAGATCTGTATCTAGATGAATTTCTTCTTGGTATATGGATGTCCAGTGTTTCTGGCACTGTTTGTTGAAAAGACAATCTTTTCTCTTTTGGATTGCCACTTAACATTATTTTTTACTAGGAAAGTCTTATTCTTAATTCTTGGTTCTATGGTAAAGTCTTGAATTTTGATTAAACTCTGTCAAAGACATGCAGAAGTACTACGCTAGTCAAACATGGGCATTCTGAGGCCATGTGAAATAGAAAGGGTGTATTATTTTGCGGGGCTGCCATAACAAAGTCCTAAAGACTTGGTGGTGTAAACAGAAATTTATTTATTTATATGTTCTGGAGGCTTGAAGTCCAAAGTCAAGGTGTTAGCAGATTTGGTTTCTCTTGAGGCCTTTCTCCTTGACTTGAAGGTGTCCACCTTCTAACTGGGTCCTCACATGCTCTTTTCTTTGTGTATACCCATCTCTGGTGTCTTTGTGTGTCTAAATCTTTTCTAAGAGGGATATAGTCAGATTGGTTTAGGGTCCACCCCAGTGGCTTTGTTTTAATTTAATCGCCAGTTGAAGCCCGTTGAAAGGCCCTATCTCCAAATAAAGTCTCCTTGTGTGGTAGCAGATGTTGGGCTTCAACGTAAGAATTTTAGAGGACACAATCAGCCTATGACAAAGGATTATATACAGATAGAAGAAGTGTGGTATTTATCTTCCTAAGATATAATAAATATAAGATAGATACAAAATCTGGATATGATAAACATTCAATGGATTAACTGATTGCCCTTAATAGTACTTCGGAAATAAATACTTCAGTATTAAAGCATTCTCTTTGCAATATGCTTTTGTACAGCACATTATAGGTATATCATGTATAAGAGAGGAAAATGTCTGTTTTTGAAAGTGGCCCATGTATAAGAGAGGAAAATGTCTGTTTTTGAAAGTGGCCATTCTTTAAAAAGGTGGCTAGCTGAATGCTTTGAAGCATACATAATGGGGTGATTAACACAGAATTTAAAAGAGTGAAATATTTAATTCCGAATGAACTAGAGATTGAATCACATTTGACAGTGATGCAACTAAAATTTAAATGAGATGATTTCCTGGGTGAGTATTTTGAAACTTTCAAGGAATAAATTTTATCTTGAACAAATTGTATAAATTGACACAAAGTTTAGAAAAGTATACTAAGCTACTCTATATAATTATAATCTGAAACTAAAATCTGAAAAAATATAACCACAAATAAAATGGCTCATTCTTACATAAGATTGTAATGTTTAACATATCATTGAGTAAATATGCAATTTCTAAGCTTAAAAAGAATGGAATTATAAAAAGGTCAGTAGATTTGACCACTGACCTTTATATGTAGAAGAATACTTCTACATATAAAAAGCAAAACTAATAAAACAGCAGTCCCTAACCTTTTTGGCACTAGGGACCAGTTTTGTGGAAGACAGTTTTTCCATGGGGTTGGGGAGTTGAGGGGAATGGTTTTGGGATGAAACTGTTCCACCTCAAATCATCAGGCATTAGTTAGATTCTGAAAAGAAGCACGCAACCTAGATCCCTTGCTTGCACAGTTCACATTAGAGTTCATGGTCCTGTGATAATCTAATGCTGCCACTGATCTGACAGAAGGCAGAGCTCAGGCGGTAGGGCTGGTTCACCCACTGCTCACCTCCTGCTCTGTGGCCTGGTTACTAACAAGCCATAGAGCAGTACCAGTCTGTGGCCCCGGGGGTTGGGGACTCCTGTAATAAGGCATTATAACACAACTAGGCAAAGAGTTAATAGTCTTCCCTTTTAAAGAACTTAGCCTGAGCAACATGGCAAAATTCCATTTCTACCAAAAAAAAAAAAAAAATTAGCCAGGCACAGTGGTGTACACCTGTGGTCCCAGCTACTTAGCAGGCTGAGGTGGAAGGATCAGTTGAGCCTGTGAGGTTGAGGCTGCAGTGATCATGCCACTGCACTACAGCCTTGGCCACAGAGTGAGATCCTGTCTCCAAAAACCCCCCCAAAACTCAAAACTGCCAGGCACAGTGGCTCATACCTGTAATCTTAGCATTTTAGGAGGCTAAGGCAGGAGGGTCACTTGAGCCCAGAAGTTTGAGACCAGCCTTGGCAACAGTGTGAGACCCTGGATCAATAGCAAATTTTTAAAATCAGCTGGGCATGGTGGCACACTCCTTTAGTACCAGGTACTCAGGAGGCTGAGGTGGGAGGATCACTTGAGCCTGGGAGGTCAAGACTGCAGTGAGTCATGGTTGTACCACTTCACTCAACCTGGTTGACACAGTGAGACCTTGTTTCAAAAAAAAAAAATGAAAAAAAAAAAAAAAAAAAAAAAAAAAA
The DNA here is from genome assembly GCF_001604975.1 of Cebus imitator. Classification (NCBI taxonomy): domain Eukaryota; kingdom Metazoa; phylum Chordata; class Mammalia; order Primates; family Cebidae; genus Cebus; species Cebus imitator. Next base: position 7,033,708 of record NW_016107428.1, read on the forward strand.
AAAAAAAAAAAAAAAAAAAAACCATAAAATTATCTAAAAATACCCCCTAAAAAATGGACAAAGGATAAGTATTGACAGTTTATTAATATATAAAGAGCTGATAACAATATTAGAAGATATCTCATAGTAACCAAAGAAATACAGAAATATTAAGATGTTAGTTTTCATTTATTACATCAGAAGAGATTTAAGCAAATTTTAATACATAGTACTGATGAGATTTATTCAAATAGTAAGATAGGAAGGTAATAATTAGAAAATTACAGTATGTATCAAAAAATTTTAAAAACATTTATACCTTTAACCTAGTGATTCTTCTTATAGGAATTTGTCCTAAGGAAATAATCAGAAAAGTAAGGAAAGATCTACTCACAAGTATGTTCAGGAGAGCAGTATTTAGAATAGTGAAAAATTGGAAAAACCTGTATGTCATTTTATCAAGGATATGATCTAAAAAGTTATAGAGCATTTCCAAAATGATCAATCTTGTAATAGTTTTACCCCAACACATTTTTAACCTTTTTTAACTTTTAAGAAACATTTTAAAAAATATAAAATATATTATCCATAGAGGAAAAAATATGTGTACAATTTAGAAAACAGGTAGAGGGTACTCAATGTCATCTACAGTGATGTTTTAAAATAGAACATCTTTCAGTTTCACATCACTTCTTAAAAGGAATAGCATTCTCTGCAATTCCTGTTTCAATTGGAAGGGATCTCTTTACCTAATAATAAAAGAGACGCTTAACCTTCTTTTTATTTTGTGTGATTCTTTTTATAGTCATTTATTGACAGAAATAAGGTCAGTGTGCCTCCAAAATAGGGAAAAAAAACAAAGTGTGTTTTTCCACTCTTACATACCTCACAGCACAACAGTTCTGACACCCAATGACACACCAAGAAATTCTGATCTTCGTGGACACCAGTTGAGTGTCCTCAATTAATTCAATTGAGTCCTGACACTATCTACCTGGAGATAGGTGATGATTCAGTCTCACAAGATTGCCCCCCACTTTAGATGCCAATTGCAAGCCTCAAGTTGTCCTTCTAACTGACTTGCAAAAAATCGGTGTTCCTATGATGCCTCTCCACAAGTTTCAGTAATTTGCTAGAATAGCTCAGAGAATTCAGACACTTCATTTACACACATTTGTTATAGAGGACATTACAAAGGATACTGTTGAGCAGCCAGATGAAAGAGATGCTTAGGGCAAGGCATGTGGGAAGGGGCGCAGGCCCTTTCTGGGGCTCATCACCCTCCAAGCACCTCCATGTGTTCAGCTATCCAGAAGCACTCTGAACCTAGTTCTTCTGAATTTTATGGAGGCTTCATTACATAGACATGATTGATTAAATCATTGGCCACTGATGATCAACTTCCCTTACAGCCCTTTTCCCATCATTAGAGGTTGAAAGGAGGGCTAGAAGTCCCAATCCTCTAATCATGCCTTGGTCTTTCTGGGGACCAGCCCCTACCACAGCTACCTATCTTCCCCCACCCCAGCCAATAATTCATTAGCACACAAAAGACACTCTTTTGAGGTGATTCCAAGGTTTTTATGAGCTATGTGCTAGGAACCAGGGTCAGAGACTAAATATATATTTCTTATTATATCACAATATTACAGCACCTAAATTCTTTGAGTATCAGTTTTGTCTGCCACTTAATGGTTATTTCATTATTTGTTTAGAACTCTAAATTCCAAAACAGAATGAAAACAGTTTTCAGAGAGAGATTTGTAATACTGAAGGATAAAAAATATATAGATAAATCAAAATACAGGAAAATTAGAATTGAAAAATAAAGCCAGAAAATATAGAAATACAGAAAATACACAAAGAATACTAGTGTTTTTCAAACTTTTTTTTGACAATCCATTGTTGGACATATATTTTACACTGCAACACACATACATATATACACAAACATTTCACAAAGCAGAACTTCCCCTTACTACTTCCTATGTACTCTGATATTTTTTTTCTAGTCTTTTTTTCCCCCTTATTCTAAGCGCTTCTTTCAATTTACGAATGGGTTTTAACCTCCAGTTTGGAAAACAGACCTAAACTATAGGAGGATGAGAGCAATAAATTTTGATCTACATTCCTTAGGAGGTATTCCTAGGTAATCCAGGGAGAAACAAAAGCATGTTTCTGAGTAGTCATAAATGAATTAAGACTGTTGGGGGATGAGATGGCACGTCTGACAAACTTCTCAGGTAACTTTGATGTTTGTTGAAATAGTATGATGTTCAGTTGGTCTTACCTAACTGCAGTGTTGCTTTGTAGCTAAGGAGACAACTGGCTCAGGAGAAGTACCTTAGGGAATCTTTAGAGAAATCAGGATCAGCCATGCTCCTCAAAATACAAGAAATGGGATCAACAGTGGAGGTAGAACGAAAACAGGTAGAAAGAATTCCTCTCCTTATGTATATTTGGAATGTGAAACCAAACAAAAATTGATATTTTACCTATAAACTTAACATTTTACTAATTTCCTCTAGATTTACTAAAATATTTACTTTTTGTTAGTAATATGTTAACAATCTTACTACTGTTTTTTTAAGTTAGTGCAAAATAAGAAAGACCCTAATGTCATTATTAAATGCTCTTAATTTATAAATCAGAGAGCTAAGGACCAGAGAGGTTAATTTACCTCAGGCTTTATAGAGGTGGACTCTTGGCTCCTAAGGAAAGATATCTTTGCCTTATACTGTCCACTTTCTGCTATGGAGATTGATTTTGGAAGGCATTGCCCTGGTCTCATGCTGTGTATGTCTGACATGGACGTGGGTGAACCTGGAAACCATCATTCTCAGCAATCTCACACAGGAGCAGAAGATTAAATACCACATGTTCTCACTCATAGGCGGGTGTTGAACAGTGAGAACACATGGACACAGGGAGGGGAGCACTACACACTGGGGTCTGTTGGGGGGAAATAGGGGAGGGACAGCATGGGGAGAAATGCCAAATATGGGTGATGGGGAGAAAGGCAGCAAATCACGCTGCCACGTGTGTACCTATCAACAATCTTGCATGTCCTTCACATGTACCCCAAAACCTAAAATGCAATAAAATAAAATAAAAAAAAAAAAAAAAAAGAAAGGCTAAACTGAGCTAACACTGGAAACAAAGGATATCAATAAGTAAAACAATCAGGACTATGTTTACACTGCTGTTTTCAATTATCATTATTTATTTTAACATGATATTTTTACCTTCATATTTATTATTTGAAGTATCTACATTTAGCATACTTTAAATTCTGAGTCAATTCATATTTTCATATTTTAAAATAATTTTTTTGGATGATATAATCTTTTAACCAATGGTTTTTCTTCATAACTGAATTATAACTAAGATTCTACTTTAGGAATTTACAGATGACCCTTTGTTGCTCTAACTTACAGTGCCAATATGGTAGCCATTAGCCACATTTGGCTATTTAAATCGGTTAAATAAAATATTTATTTCTTAACACACTAGCCACATTCAAGTATTCAGTAGCCACGTGTGGCTAGTGCACTGTTTGCATTGGAGAGTGCACAGAAGGTTCTATTGGGTGGCACCGCTCCAAGACCGCATTTTATTGAGATTTTAACTGTAACATAGACTAACTTCTTGTTGCTTCTCAGTGACATTAAGATTGGAATGTTCCTTACACATGTGATATAAGGTAGTTTATTAGAAATCTTTATCTTACAGAAAAGGAGTTTTTCTGATACAATTTCAGGTGCACATTTTGCAGCAAAACTGCATTGCTCTACGCGATTCTATACAGAGCACTCAAGAACTACTGGCCCAGGAACAGAAAAAAAAAGAAGAGTTGGAGACTGCTACTTCACAGCTCAAATCTGATCTAAGTATGAAACTAGATGCTGGAAATCAGCTTCTTGTTTGTTTTTTGAGATTTCATCGAAAAACTCTTAAGATCCCACATTCTTAAAGTGACAAGTGTTACTGGTATTTTCCACAGTGCTGTATGTAAAAAATTGCAGATTTCCCTTCTACCTATTGTACTGAGTTAGAAAGGAATGTTGTTAATAATGGATTTGACCCCCTTAATTGTAAACAAGTCCTTATTTAGTTTTTTTCCAGCTTTTTTGTGGACTTGGGAATATTTGGTTTCTAGACATCTGGATTTAATATTTGGCAAAAAAGTAAAACAATAGATTGAATATTGGATAATAAAATAATAAGGCCATGAATCCTTGATAACTTACTGATTCTGTCAATTCATCATGTCAGATTCTCCATTCTTCATGTTATCAATCTATTTTGGTTAACATATATTTGTAGACATGGAAATTGTAAGGTACCTTAAAGAGAGCTTAATCTCCTCTTTTTATAGATAAATCCTCAAAGGTGACAGAGCCAGGAAATGAAACAGCCTAGACTTGATCCCAAGGTGTTCAGTCATGTTTGTTGTAACCCATCAGCCCTTTATCATACCACTGCTGCTAGTACTTTATTGTAAAGCAGTTTCCAGATAGTCTCAATGACAGAGGTCACAGAGTTATAGTGCAGTGCTTCATGTGACTAATACATCATGGTTTACACTGAGCTTTCACATAAATTATTTCATTCAGTACTCAAAGCTATTCATATTTCCCAGAGTTACAAAAGGAAAAAAAAATGAAAAAGTAAAACCTAGACCTGGATCTCCTAACTCCAAGCCTAGTGTTCTCTCCAGTTCACCTTTTCTGCTCTGTGGCTGTAATGGGGGCTGATAATACCACAAAGGAAATGGAAGTGATAAAAAATAATAGAGTAAGAGTAATTTATTCAATGTTTTGACTTACTGCTTTTAGCAGAAAATATTTCCTTTTCTTACAGTAGTAAGTTACTGTGTGAAGTTCTCACTGACAATGCCCCTGGATAATTTTCTGTCTTTCTGTAATTGTGTGCCTACAAAAATACATGTACATTTTATGATGCTGCCACATTATCTCGTTTGAGCACTGCAGCAACCTTTTCAGAAAGATAAGAAGATATACACATTGCGTAGAAGATAGAAAAGGATCTACACTGACTGTACCCAAAGACCCACAGCAAGTGAATAGCTGGACCTAGAACAGTTATCTTTCTATTATATTAGTTGGCCCTCTGAATTTTTATGTTACTTTCTTGTTGGATTAATGCTTTATTTTTGAATTTTATAAAGAGTTTGTGCAAGACCATTAAAAATGAAGATTAAAACACAATTTCAAACTGACACAAGGAAAAGGAAGTCTGTCTGAATGCCAACTAGATGCATAATATTGAATTATAGACTTGACATATATTGAATTATAGTCTTGACATATATTTTATTACTTAAAGGTACAAGTAGTTGTTCGAACTACATTAATAAAAGAAATGCCTTTGAATATTTGCTTCAATGGATTAAAAATGTAATCAAGTTTATTGACAATAAGCATTTATATACATATTTATAGTACTTAAAATGAATAAATTGTTCTTCCAAGTAAAACACTTCTATTCTTATTTTGGTTAGTGGAATTTTCCAAAAAAAGTCATATAGTTCATCTTTTTTATCCTTCATATATTTTAAATTAGAGTTTATTCCGAGGATTTGTATGTTCAAAAAGTATAGTTTTTCAAAGGTATATCCTATATAAAATGTGAGTTTTATGTGTTTTATAATTTCTGGCTTTAGAATATTTAAGTGAAACAAAACTGATCTCTGTGAATTTTTCTGTGAAGGCAATTACTCTCAGATAAGTTTACCTTTTTTGGCTACTGGTATATAATGCCAAACTGTTCCACAATTTTCTGTCTTTGGTTTTCTTTTCACTATATATGCTCTGAGTGGTTTCCAATCTTTTTTTCCATGCGAAGTCATCCTCAGTTCTAGACCAGTATGTTACTGTCAGCTAAATATCTGCATTTACATACCTTGCAGATGTCAAAACATGTGAAAAACTTAAGTGTTTCACTCTTTCTTTACCTGCTCCATGCTCTGTATTCCCTATGTACCTGAAGAGTCCACTGTTCACCCTGCTGCCCAAGTCTGAATGCTAGTTGTTCTCCTTGTCTCATTTGCTGCTTTTACCCCTCCAGTAAGCCACCAAGTCCTAGAGTGCTCTCTGTTTACTGTTTCATGTATCTGTTTTTCCTCTGCATCTTTGTTGTCATGACCAGTGAGAGGTAGTCCTTATTGTCATTACTTTATTGAATTGTCATTTACTCATATTTCAGTTACTTTAACAGCTACTAAATTCATCTCCTTTCCTTTATTGTACCTTTGTTAGAGTGATCTCACTAACACATATCTATTGATCATACTCCTTCTCAGCATAACATCCTTCAGAGACTGCATTTACCATTGCAAATGACTGTGGACTAGTTTCTTGATAATTCCATAACAGTTTCTAATCTATAAAAATATGATGGAAATAGTTGGGTTCTTATCTCTACAAAAAATAGACATAAAAAATTTAAAGCTTCTCACTGTGATTTCAATGTAGCAAGTTACTATTATCATAGTTATGTGAAATTTTTGTTTTTAGTTTCTAGAGATGATCTCATTTCCAAATTGGTTGAAGAAAATAAGGTAAGTTTTGAAGTTGTGGAGTACAGAGGTGGTCTTTTCTGTCTTTGCTAAGTCCTATTTCCTCATCCATGTTGGCTTACAATCCTGATTCTCATAAAAGTTTTATTTAAAAAAGTTTCATGTAAATGAGTAGTATATTTAAGATAATAGTATTAAGAAGGTTACTAGAGTTTGAAAAATGTCGGTTGGCAAATTAATAAGACATTATTTTTATTAGACTTATTTTAATAGACTTAAGCCTTTTGCAAACTAATTGTTATAAAATAATGAAATGTAAGAAATAAAACTTTTTGTTGTTGGTAAGTTGCACAACTGTGAATGTATTTAATGACACTAAACTATACACTCACAATGGTTTGAATGATAAATTTTGACTTATGTATATTTTGCCATAATTTTTAAAGTTAAATGACTGGCCAGGCACGGTGGCTTACACCTGTAATCCCAGCACTTTGGGAGGCCGAGGTGGGCAGATCACGAGGTCAGGAGATCGAGACTATCTTGGCCAATGTGGTGAAACCTTGTCTCTACTAAAAATATAAAAATTAGCTGGTGAGCACCTGTAGGCCCAGGTACTTGGGAGTCTAGGGCAGGAGAATCGCTTGAACCAAGGAAGCAGAGGTTGCAGTGAGCCAGGATCACACCACTGCACTCCATCCTGGCAACAGAGCGAGACTCTGTCTCAAAAATAAAAATAAAAATGATTTTATATCTTATTACATTTCTAAATCTGTTGATGTGATATGATATTTATTTTTCTTGAGATGCTTCTCCTGGGAAAATAGAAGGGTGGTTCTTCCTCTGTAGGAAGAGGATTTATACTTTGTCCTTCCCCTTTTCTTTTTTTTTTTTTGACACAGTCTCACTGTCACCCAGACTGGAGTACAGTGGCACTATCTCAGCTCACTACAACCTCCACCTCCTGGGTTCAAGCGATTTTCCTGTCTCAGTCTCCCGATTAGCTGGGACTACAGGTGCTCTCTACCACTCCTGGCTAATTTTTGTATTTTTATTAGAGACGGCGTTTCACTATGTTGGCCAGTTGGTCTGGAACTCCTGACGTCAGGTGATCTGCCTGCCTCAACCTCTCAAAGTGCTGAGGTTACAGGCATGAGCCATCGTGCCTGGCTAAAAGCTCATTTCCTTCCTTTTAGTGCTGAATAATATTCCTTTGTCTGGATATACCATAATTTATCCATTAACTTACTCATGGATGTCTTGATTGCTCCGAGTTTTGGCAATTATTATTAAAGCTGCTGTATGTATCTGTGTGCAGGTTTTTGTGTGGGCATAGGTATTCAGCTCCTTTGGGTAAATCCCAAGGAGCATGATTACTGGATCATATGGTAAGAATATGTTTACTTTTGTAAGAAACCACCAAACTGTCTTCTAAAGTGGCTGTACCGTTTTACGTTTCCACCAGCAATGAACGAGAATCCCTATTGCTCCACATCCTTGACAACAGTTGTTGTTGTCAGTGTTCTAGATTTTGGCCATTGTAATAGGTATGTAGTGGTATCTCATTATTGTTTTAAATAAACAATTTTATTAAATAATTTAGAAATAAAGAGAAGTTCAGGAGTTGAAGGTTTCAAGATTTTTATAAATTCTTTATAAGACACTTATAAAGTTCCAGTGTATGTCATTGGAACTTGAACTGGTACTGACTGAAATACAAAACAGTTATTTTTACAGGGGTGCATGTAATATCTCTTATATGTGAAAAAGAGAGTTATTATTTTTTCCTTACAGAATGTGCAGATATCTTTCAACAAGGAACACAAAGAAAATGAATATTTGAGGTCTGAAATAATATCTCTTCATGAAGCATCAGAAAAAACACAAGTAAATTTTCATGCTTTTACTAGTTTTTAGATGTTATTTAATTTTGTTCAATTAAATAACCAAGAAACAAAATTAGTCTTGATTATATAAATTCATACCATCTCCATCACCCAACTTATTTCTATAAGACTTATTTCATCTTTGAAACATTATCAAATTAATGACATTTCTCATTTAATTCTCCAAATTCCTATTATGTATAAGTATACAAGCTATACCACTAAAATTATGCACTAGTTTATACTTGCCTTTGTTTGCTTTCTGATTTTCTCATTAAATATATGTCTTTCTCCCTTCAAAGTGAACTTCTGAATAGTTCCATGGCAAGGGCTATGTCTTACTTTCTTTGTATCTTCTATAGTAAATAGCGTAGTAGGAACCTAGCAAATGTCTACTGAATTTTAAAGTTTATGTGTACTCATTTCTGGGATGGTGATTCTCAAATCGGGCTGATGTTTTATATATATGTGTACCTGCAGCAAGAAGAGTCACCAGATACGCAGGCAAACTGGAGTTTATCACAGAGCCCAAACAATTGTTTATCACTTAAAGTAACTTTTCTCTTGGTACAATTTGATTGTCTCAATATTAGGATCATAGTGTTGCTGGGCTCTCTTTATAATAAAGAAAAATAATTTAAAAATACAAAATGTGTTTTTAAATATAATAACATCAACTACTATTACTCTTCCTATGCTAATAGTAGTTAACATTTTTACTGAGCCCATTCCACATTGTAGGCACAATTCTAGGCATCTTATATTACTAACAAGTTGTAATCCTCACAATTGCCCTATGAAATGGAAACTGGTATTCACATTTTAAAGATAAGGAAGCTGATACACAAAGAAGTTCAGGAGCAAAGATAGTAGGTGGCAGAGTTGAAATTTGAACTCAGGTAATCTGGCTCCAAAGAAAATTAGCTATTTCTTTTCAAAGAGCAAAGGTTCTCCTCTGTTTCGCTCCCAGGTATTCCTTGATGAATAGCTTGTATATCTGGTGCGACTTTATGCCCCTGAATGTGTTTCTAACTACTGTACTGTCCATACCATTTGTGATGTTTGCCATGTAGTCTTTTATTTATCTTTTCTTTTATTCCATTTCATTTTTTGTGTTTCCTTTTCATAGTGTTCCTTCAAAGTTTCTTGTTCTTGAAGAACTTGTTTAAAACATAAGTTATTTGCTAAATCTGCCTTGCAAAAATAACTGATAATTGAGATAAATCTTCTTGGCAATAATACAAATTTCAAAGTATGAAAAGAAAAGAGAATGGTTACCTACATATATGATGGATCTGTGTAGCTCAAAAGATTTTTGTTTTATTTTGAAAGATTAATCCTGTGATGGTAAAATCATTATATTTTGCTTTTATGAATATTGTCAGTTGGTGGCGAAGGAGCTTAGGTATTTTGTGTTACCAGCTAAATAATTCTGAATGCTCATGGATTTCTATGATATTGGCTAGGCACTGGCATTATAAATTCCGTTTTGCAGATGTCTTGCTCTAATGAACCAGTGTTCAAAGTTGTGAAGAATAGATCAGTAAAATGCTGTATGCATCAGTTGCTCTACCAAATCAACAAATCTCTTAATTTATAATTTTGTAGAGTATAGACTTTTAATATTTGAAAGTATTTTTTAGACTAATGCAATGTGAATTGAGGATAGGTTAAATAAATTAGGTTCACATATATAGTGAGATACTATGCATTCATTAAAAATAATGATACATAAGTAAAAATAATTCTTTATTGGAGAAACCAATGAATCGCTGTGTGTGTTTTCTTAGGTTTTGAATGACCAATTGACTAAAAAGTGTTCAGAGCTGAGCTGCACACTTCAGACTGTTAGTATGGAGAAAGCCAGAATCATTGCTGAGCATCAGGCCATTCTGCAGGTATTCATTTAACACTAGTGAATGTGTTAAATTTAATAGAGTTCACCAGGTGGCAGAAAGCCACCCTGGTTGATAGATCAGGAAATGTCCATGGCCAACTGGAAAAATAAAATATTTTAACAATAAATTCCAAAAAATTGTCTGAATTATCTTATTTCTATTAATGCTTTTCACTTTTCATCAGAGGGGTGATTTGGCCTTACACTCAAGGATTTTCATGGCTTCTTCTCAAATATTATCACTTGAGGAAAAAAATAATTACTTGTCCCATTATTTATAGAATCATGGAGAGCATATGTGACTAACCCTAAAGTACTTAACCTTTTCCTCAAACACCTTGCAGTTTCCCATTTTGCTTATGTCATTTTCTATGCTGAGGATGCTTTTTACTTTGTCTTCAATATCTGAAATTCTGTTTATTCTTTAAGAGTCACCTTCATCAGGGAGCTTTCTCATTCCAATAAGAAGGAATAAGTTTTCCCTTTCAACTTCTATTCCTGGGACACTAAACAGACTACCATAGTAATAATCACTTTCTCTTTTTATAAGCATTGCTTTCTGTATACACCAAACATTGTGCTTAGGATTTTACACATATTACCTCCTTTAATTGTAGCAGCCATTATGTAAAATGATATTTATTATCCTCATTTTACAAATAAGAAAATGAGGGTTAGAGAAGTTCACTTGCCCAAATTCACCTAACTAGTAAGAAGTAGAGTTGCATTTTGATCCAGGCTGACTTCAGAGTCCGTGTGTTTAATTGTTATGCTAATTCCCTATTCTGCATTCTCTAGTGGTAATTTATGTGCTGGTTCTTTTCCTGGGTTACACTGTGAGCTTCCTAGAAGCAAGGACATTATTTCTCATAGTGCTAAGCACACTTTGCACATAACATATACTGAATAAATAATTAGTTTTTTAACTCTGTGCAAGTATAATGCTGTATCTAGATAGGATTATAGTGGTGAACAAGACAGAATTCCTACTATTATGGATTTATTCAGTGGACTGAATATATAATACTATTTATTACAAGTATTTCAAAATTTTATAATATAACACAATTGGGATCCCATTTTACCAAGTATGAAGGCTTGCTTTGCAATCAAATATTGTTAAAATAGAAGTGTTTTAAAAAGTATTAATAAAACTGATTGTTAATATGTACTGTATTTGCAAAAACTTAATGGATTATGTGGTACACAAAAATGTTATGTTTTGATAATTTCAAAATGGTGAGGCAAAGAAAATAAATTTTGTAAAACAGTTATAGTGCTTCTGCTGTAACAGTATCTGAGTGCAATTTAAGATAGTCTCAAAAGAATTCACAGCAAACTGTTCAACATGGTAATCCTTAGAATGTGGGATTATTTAGAGGGGAAGTGTGAATAGGAAGGGATCTTTTCATTTTATATACACTTATATTGTTTTACTTTTAAAAATAAAGTACCATATTGAAATTTTAAAATGCCAAAAATACTCCTAATACACTATCTTTAAAAATCTGTTGGTATTAGGAGTTTTATAGTTTTTCAGTAGGCTGGGTAAATAATGCATCTTCACTATTGGTTAGTAGAGCTATAAAATGGTAGAATTTTGGTCAACTCAGAAGAGTACAAAGAGAAACTGGGCATTAAAATTAATTATTTTAAAAAGAGATTTTATTTATATAAATAAAACTTGTTTTTTTTTAAGTTAGTTCAGTGTCTTTGATCAGTTACTCCAAATGATACCCTGTAATCCCAGCTATCAAAAGATTTTCTAGAGCCTCAGCTTCTAATACTGCTTTTAACACTCAGGTAGAGCAGAAAATGATGACGCAGACATTTCAAGAACAAAACTTACTGCTGGATGCAGCCCATGCCAGTATCACAAATGAACTACAGACTGTTCAGAATGAGAAAACCCAACTCCAACAACATCTGTAAGTAAATTATGGGCAACTTCTTACACATTTTTCGTTCTTGCATTTGTGTTTCTTATCGTGTGTGTGTGTCTGCCTGTCTTCAATGAAAACATTTAATCCTGCATTTTTGGGCCAGTTACAAAGATAAAATTAAGACTCTGCCCTTAAGAAACTAGTTTTGTTAGACCATTTTGGTAACTACTCTTAGTCAGGAAATATGTTCTGTAAGAACATTTAATTGCTCTTTCTGTTAAATTAGAACTCTCATTTAGCTTTCGTATGTTCTTGTTCTTTTCCTGCAGGGATCATTTAATCCTTGAGCATAACCAGTGTATCCAGAAAGCACAGGATGCTGAAAAGAGAACATCTGTGCAAAAAGAGCTGCTAGAATCAACTATTGCAAGATTGCAAGGTGAATTGGAAGCATCAGTGCAAGAGAAGAAGTTTCTGCTAGAGGAGAAAGAAAGATTTCAGAGGGAGGTAGGTAGGTAGCAGATTGACATTATCTTCTCTTGTGGTGTGGTGGTGTTTTAAAATTATATTTTAAATGCAAAAGACAAGAAAAGAAACCCAGTTGCAGCTTGTCTGAGTTACCCGATAAAGAATCTTTAGGTGGCTAACCTGTGCCTTTTAGCATGTGAAGTAGTCTGTGCCAAATAGAACAGTATATCCTTATCCAGCATTAGTGAATGTTAACTAGTAGTTCACACATCCTCATGTTAGTTAAGGGATCAGATTTTAAAAATTGATTTTCCCTGAAGGAGTGGGACAGTGGAGGTTAAGGGGTAATAGCCCTGTCTTCCTACTTAGGAAGGAACCAGCAGAGTCTGACATGTAGACGTGTCTTTCTAATTTCAGGGCTATTTGTGAAGTCTGCTCTGCTTCAGAGACTCCCTGATTGGCCCCTTTTCTGAGAGGATGTGCTATCTCTGCAGTGTAGGTATTAATTGACACACAGGATATGTCTGCTATAGTGTAGCCTGTCAGCTGCTGTAAAATTGACCCAGTTCTTTTTTTTCCCACCCCCCTTGGGCAGGTTAATAAAACAGAAAAAGAAATAGCACAAGAAAGATGCAATTTGGAAAAAGAATTAGCTAAAAACAAGGTATTCTACATTTCACTTATTGATATTTCACTATATTTCCATCTGTATTACTGCCTACTGTATCATCTTATCTTAATGAAAAGATGGGTGATGAATACCAAGCTGTGGGAGAAAGGAGAGCTACAAAGCTGGATGCCACTCACAGTACACTAGTCACTGCAGCAGAAGGCTGTTTCTGGGGAACATTTTCTTGTTGAGCATCTGATGTTTGCCAGTGAGTCATCACTGCCTTTGGCCCTAGTGTTAACTGAGGATTTTAGCCAAGAAGTCACCTGAGAGTTAGCTGATTGGTCTGTGAGAGGCAAAGAGATGATTGCTGACTAGGCTGTTTTTAAATAAAAATAAACAACTAACAGCCAGGCGCAGAGGCTTATGCTTGTAATCCCAGCACTTTGGGAGGACAAGGCGGGCGGATCATTTGCGGTCAAGAGTTCGAGATCAGCTTGACCTACATAGTGAACCCCCATCTCTACTAAAATACAAAAATTAGCTGGGTGTGGTGGCAGGTGCCTCTAATCCCAGCTACTTGGGAGACTGAGGCAGGAGAATCGCTTGTACCCAGTAGGAGGAGGTTTCCGTGAACTGAGATTGCACCACTGTACTCCAGCCTAGGTGACAGAGCAAGACTCCCTCTCACAAAAAAACAAACAAACAAGAACTAAGACTGCTTAAGTACCTATCAGCATTTGCCACTTTATCTTCCAGGTACCATTTTATGGGCTCTAAAAAAGTGGAATGTCCAGAGAAACAAATGAAATCCTACCAATCTTTAAAACATTGCTGTTTGTATTTCAAATTTTGAAGACAGTAAAGATTATGTATCACTGTCATCTAGAGAATATATCTGGAGCAGTAAGGAACATTAGCTTACTTAGACAAGAAATCCAGCAACAGGTATTGGGTAGAGTCATCAAGCCTTGACTGCTTCTTTGCTTCTGGTTTGCCCAAGTAGCATTAATATTACCATATATACATGTAAATTTTTTTTAATTTTTATTATACTTTAAGTTCTGAGGTACATGTGCAGGTTGTGCAGGATTGTTATATAGGTATACACATGTCATGGTGGTTTGCTGCATCCATTCCCCCCATCACCTACATCAGGTATTTCTCCTAATGTTATCCCTCACCAGTCCCCCAACCCCCTGCTATCCCTCCCCTAAGCCATCCACCCCACAACAGGCCCCAGTCGGTGATGTTCCCCTCCCTGTGTCCATGTGTTCTCATTGTTCAACACCCACTTACGAGTGAGAACATGCAGTGTTGGGTTTTCTGTTCTTGTGTCAGTTTGCTGAGAATGATGGTTTCCAGCTTCATCCACATCCCTGCAGAGGACACGAACTCATCCTTTTTTATGGCTTCATAGCATTCCATGGTGTATATGTGCCACATTTTCTTTATCCAGTCTATCATTGATGGGCATTTGGGTTGGTTCCAAATCTTTGCTATTGTAAACAGTGCCACGGTGAACATACATGGGCATATGTCTTTATAGGACAATTTATAATCCTTTGGGTGTATATCCAGTAATGGGATTGCTGGGTCAAATGGTATTTCTATTTCAAGATCCTCTTAAAGAATTGCGGCACTGTCTTCTACAGTGGTTGAACTAATTTACACTTCCACCAACAGTGAAAAAGTGTTCCTATTTCTCCACATCCTCTCCAGCATCTGTTGTCTCCAGATTTTTTAATGATCACCATTCTAACTGGCATGAGATGGTATCTCAATGTGGTTTTGATTTTCATTTCTCTAATGACCAGTGATGATGAGCATTATTTCATACATTTATTGGCTGCATAAATGTCTTCTGAGAAGTGTCTGTTCATATCTTTTGCCCACTTTTTGATGGGGTTGTTTTTTTCTTGTACATTTGCTTAAGTTCTTTGTAGATTCTGGATATTAGCTCTTTTGTCAGGTAGGTAGGTTGCAAAAATGTTTTCTCATTCTGTTATTCTGTTGGTTGCTGGTTCACTTTGATTGTTGTAGGAAGTTTTGACATCTAAATGTGAATCTCCCAGCTTTTTTTTTTTTTTTTTTTNTTTTTTTGAAGATTGTTTTAGCTATTCTAGGTCCTTGCATTTCTATGTGAATTTTAGGACCAGATTTTCCATTTCTGTAAAAAAGAGTAGCTGGAATTTTGATAAGGCTTGCATTGAGTCTATAGATCAATTTGAGGAGTATTGCAAACTCAGTAATACAATTTGTTGTATATTTTCTGTATACAGTAAGTCCTGACTTGACATCATCAATAGGTTCTTAGGTTTAAACTTCAAGTGAAATGATATATAGCAGGTCCTTGAATAACATCATTTCATTCAATGTTGTTGTGTTATGATGTTGATAAGAAAAAATTGATTTTGTCATACATTATCATTTCACTTAAAGTTGCAGTCTCTAAAAACCTATCAATGACAGTGAAGACTAGTGTATAAGATAGTATGATCTACAAATAGAGATTGTTTCACTTCTTCCTTTCCAATTTTGCTGCCTTTTATTTCATTTTCGTATATAATTCCTGGTAGAATCTCCAGTGCAATATTGAATAGAATTGGTGACAGCAGACTTCCCTGTCTTGTTTCCGATCTAAGGGGGAAAGCTTTTAGTTTGTCACCATTAAGTGTGATGTCAACTGTGGGTTTTTTCAATGTTCTTCATCAGGATTAGAAAATTCCCTTCTATTTCCAGTTTGTTGGGAATTTTTGTCTTGAAATTATGTTGAATTTTGCCAAATGCTTTTGCTATGTCAGTTGAGATGATCTTGGGGGTTTTGTCCTTTGTTCCATTACTATGGTGTATTATAGTGATTGACTTCAAATGCACAACTAAGCTTTCATTCCTTGGATAAATTTTACTTGGTCATGTTGTCCTTTTTATATGTTGTTGCATTAGGCTTGCTAGTAATTTGTTAAGATTTTTTTTTTGCATCTCTGTTCATAAGGGATACTGTTCTGTAGTTTTATTTTCTTGTAATGTTTTTGGTTTTGCTATCAAGGTAATATTGGCTTCTTAAAATGATTAGGTAAGTATTCCCTCTATTTCTGTTGTTGGGAGGAGTTTGTGAGGGATCGGGGTTAATTCTTCTTTAAACATTTTGTAGCAGTTACCAGTGAAACCATCTGGTTTTGGGCTTTCTTGTGTGTAGAAAGTTTTGTTTCTTTGTTTCATTTATTATTTTTATTCTTATAAGCCTATGCAGATTTTCTATCTTTATTTGAGTCAGTTTCAGTAGTTGGTTATTTCTAGGAATTTGTCCATTTCATCTAGGCTAGTTTGTTAGCTTACAATTTTCAGAGTAACCCCTTGTCTTTCTTTCTGTAAGGTCAGTAGTAGAGTCTTCTCTTTCATTTCTAATTTTAATAATTTGTGTCTCCTGTATTTTGTTCTTGGTTAGTCCAGCTAAAGGTATGTCAGTTTTGTTGATCTTTCCAGAGAACCAAATTGTAGAAGGTTTTATATATTTTTCTCTATCTTATTTCTGTTTTAATCCTCACTATTATCTTCTTTATGTTTGCTTGGGGTTTAACTTGCTTTTCTTTTTCTAGTTTCTAAAGATAAGCTTAGGTTATTGATTTGAGAAATATTTCTTTTTTTAAATGTAAGTGCCTACTGAAGTACTCTGAACCTATTCTGGTTCAGGGGATTGCTCATAAAAAACTAAAAAATAAGTGTTTGCAGCTATGAATTTCCCTCTCTGCACTGCTTTAGCTGCATATGAGATGTTTTGTTATGTTTTCATTTTGTTCATCTCAAACTGTTCTTTAACTTCCCTTGAAATTTCTTTTTGACCCATTGGTTGTTTAGAAGTGTCATGTTTATTCATATATGTGTATTCCCCAAATTTTCTTTTATTGATTTCTAATTTTATTCCATTGTGGTTAGAGAACATACGTTGTGTGCTATCAGTCCTTTCAGATTTATTGAGAGCTGTTTTATGGTATAACAAGGATATACCTTGAAGAATGTTCCATGTGCACCTGAGAAAAATGTGTATTTTGCTATAGTTGGGAGGATTGTTCCATAGGTATCTGTTAGGTCTAGTTGGTTTATAGTGTGCTCATGTCTTCTGTTTCCTCATCAATCTTCTGTCTAGTTGTTCTATTGGTTATTGAAAATGAGATATTTAAGTCTCCAACTATTACTGTTAAATTATTTATTTGTTCCTTCAATACTGTCATTTTTTTGCTTCATATATTTTTGTCCTCTGTTGTTAGGTGCACATATATTTATAAATGACACATATTCTTGATGGATAAACACTTTTTTCAATATATAATGTCCTTTATCACACCAGTTTTTTCTTACTGTCTATTTTGTCTATTAGTACAGTCACTCTAGCTCTTTTTGGATTACTGTTTAATTTATATGGTATATATTCCTGTCCTTTTGCTTTCAACCCCATTTGTGCCTTTGGAACTAAAGTGTATATTTTATAAAGAGCATATAGTTGGTTTTTAAAAAACTCATTTTGCATGTCTCTGCTTTGTAATTGGAGTGGTTTAATACATTTATATTTAATATCATTACTGTTCAGGTAGGATTTATACCTGCCATTTTGCTATTTTTTGTTTTGTATTTTGCTTTTTATTCCTCTATTTCTCAATTAGTGCCTTTTTTGTGTTAAATATATATTTCAAATGCACCATTTTAACTCCCTTATTTATTCTATATTTGGTTTACATAACAAAAAGAATTACAAAAATATATACTAACTTTTATATATACCTGTGTTGCTACGTTTACTGTTACCTTTTATTTCTTATGTGGATTCCAGATATTGTCTAGTGCCTTTTTATTTTAGCTTAAATAACTTCCTTTAGTATTTCTTATAGGGTATGCTTTCTAGCTTCACAATCCAAACCCCACCAAAGATGAGGACCTGGAGAAATGACTCCACATTTTAGGTGAAGAGTCTGAAGAACCACATTCTCAAGAGTATGTTTAAACCAGAAGAAAAGCTCTTGTATGAATTCTATCAATTTTTATTTATCTGGAATGTCTTAATTTTTTTTTGTTTTTGTTTTTGAAGAATAGGTTTGCTGAATTGAGAATTCATGGTTAAGTGTTTTTCTTTCAGCATTTTGAATGTCATCCCACTGATTTCTAGCCTTAAGTTTCTGATGAGAAATCAGCTGTTAATCTTGTTGAGATTTTCTTGTACATAAGCCACTTCTCTTTTGCTACTTTTAAGCTTTTGTGTCTCTTGCTTTCAACAATTTACTTACGTATGTTTTGGGGCATGTCTTTTACATTCATCCACACAGTTGGCAACTCTCTTTTAGCTTTCATTTCTAATTTCACATCAACAAACTGCTGCTAGAATTCTCACACCTATTACTGCAAATTCAAAACCCAGGAAAGACTTCTCCTGGGAATTTATTTTATGTTAGGCTTGGGCTGCCTGGTACATGGCTGCACTCACAACTGGACAAGTTCAACAACAGAGGAGACTTTCCACAGACCATGATTATTGTAGCTTTATAATAAATCTTGAAGTTAGGTAGTTTACTCCAACAGTGTTCTTTTCCCAAAGTGATTTAGCTATTTCATTTGCTTTTTTGTGTACGTTTTAGAATGACCTTAATGATTTCTACAAAAATGTCTTGTGGGGATTTCAACTGAAATTAGGGTTAACATCTCAGCAATACTGAATCTTGTAATACAGTCATGTTGTCACTTAATGATGGAGATACATTCTCATAAATGCATCTCTGAGCAATTTGGTTGTTGTGCAATAGAGGGTACTTACACAAACCTTGATGGTGTTGCCTACTACACACCTAGGTTATTTTTTTTTTAAACTTTTACATTCAGGGGTACATGTGCAGGTTTGTTACATAGGTAAATGTGTATCATGGGGGTTTGTCATGCAGATTATTTCATCACCCAGGTATTGTTATTTTTCCTGATCCTCTCCCTCCACCCTCCTTCAGCGTTTGATATGCCCCAGTGTGCATTGTTCTCCTCTGTGTGTTCATATAGTCTCATCATTTAGCTTCCACTTATAAGTGAGAACATGTGATACTTGGTTTTCTGTTCCTGTGTTAGTTTGCTAAGGATAATGGCCTCTAGCTTCATCCATGATCACGAGGACATGATCGCATTCTTTTTTATGGCTTCATAGTATTCCATGGTTTGTATGTACCACATTTTATTTATCCAGTCTATCATTGATGAGCATTCAGCTTGATTCCAGGTATTTGCTGTTGTGAATAGTGCTGCAATGAATATACACATACATGTGTCTTTATAATGGAATGATTTATATTCCTTTGGGTATATACCCCATAATGGAATTGCTGGGTCAAAGGGTATTTCTGTCTTTAGGACTTTGAGGAATTGTCACACTGTCTTCAACAGTAGTTGAACTAACTTATACTCCCACCAGCAGTGTACAGGTGTTCCTTTTTCTCATAACCTCACCAGCATTTGTTACTTTTCTGACTTTTTAATAGTCATTCTGACTAGTGTGAGATGGCATCTTACGGTGATATTGATTCACAGTTCTCTAATGATCAGTGATGTTGAGCTTTCTTCATATGATTGTTGGCCACATGTATGTCTTCTTTTAAGAAGTGTCTGTTCATGTCTTTTGCCCATTGTTTAATTAGGTTGTTTGTCTTTTTCTTGTAAATTTGTTTAAGTTCCTTATAGATGCTGGATATTAGAACTTCATCAGATGTGTAGTCTTCCATTCTGTAGGCTGTCTGTTCACTCTGTTGATAGTTTCTTTTGCTATGCAGAAGTTCTTTAGTTTAATTAGATCCCATTTGTCAACTTTTGCTTTTGTCATGATTGCTTTTGACATCTTTGTCATGAAATCTTTGCTTGTGCCTATGTTCTGAATAGTATTACCTAGGTTGTCTCCCAGAGTTTTTATAATATTTGGTTTTATATTTAAGTCCTTAATCTATTTTGAGTTAAGTTTTGTATATGGTATACGGAAGGGGGTCCAGTTTCCATTTTAGGCATATGGCTAGCCAATTATCCCAGTCCCATTTATTGAACAGAGAATCCTTTCCCCATTGCTTGTTTTTGTCAGGTTTGTCGAAGATCAGATAACTGTAGGTATGTGGTCTTATTTCTGGGTTCTCCTTTCTGTTCCATTGGTCTTATGTGTCTGTTCTTATACCAGTACCATGCTGTTTTGGTTACTATAGCCCTGTAGTATAGTGTGAAGTTGAGTAGCATGATACCTACAGCTTTGTTCTTTTTGCTTAGGATTCAGGCTAACTATTCAGGCTCTTGTTTGGTTCTATATAAATTTTAAAATAGTTTTTTCTAGCTCTGTGAAGAATGTCAATGGTAGTTTAATAGGAATAGCATTGAATCTGTGAATTGCTTTAGGCTGTATGGCCATTTTAATGGCATGATTCTTCCTATCCATGAGCATAGAATGTTTTTTTGTTTGTTAGTGTCATCTCTTATTTGAGCAGTGTTTTGTAGTTCTCCTTGTAGAGACCTTTCACCTCCCTGGTTAGCTGTATTCCTAGGTATTTTATTCTTTTTGTGACAACTGTGAATGAGAGTTCATTCATGATTTGGCTCTCAGATTTACTGTTGTTGGTGTGTAGGATGCTAATGATTTTTTCACATTGGTTTTATACCCTGAGACTGAAGTTGCTTATCAGCTGAAGAAGCTTTTGGGCTGAGGTGATAGAGTTTTGAAATATAGGATCACATCATTGCAATCAGCGACAGTTTGATTTCCTCCCTTTCTATTTAAATGCCCTTCATTTCTTTCTCTTTCTTGATTGCCTTGGCCAGAACTTCCAATATTATATTGAATAGGAGTGGTGAGAGAGGGCATCTTGTCTTGTGCCGGCTTTCGAGGGGAATGCTTCCACCTTTTGCCAGTTCGGTATGATGTTGGTTGTGGGTTTGTCATAGATGGCTCTTGTTATTTTGAGGTATGTTCCTTCAATGCCTAGTTTATTGAGAGTTTTTAACGTGAAGGGATGTTGAATTTTATTGATGGCCTTTTCTGCATCTATTGAGATAATCATGTGGTTTTTCTCTTTAGTTCTGTTTATGTGATCCATCACATTTATTGATTTGTATATGTTGAACTAACCTTGCATCCCAGTGATGTAGCCTGCTCGATCATGGCAGATAAGCTTTTTGATGTTCTACTGGATTCAGTTTGCCAGTATTTCATTGAGAATTTTTGCATCAGTGTTCACCAAGGATATTGTCCTGCAGTTTTTTGTTTGTTTGTTTGTTTTGTTTTTTTTTGTGGTTGTATCTCTACCAGGTTTTGGTATCAGGACGATGCTGGCCTCATAGAACAAGTTAGAGAGGAGTCCCTCCTTTTCAATTTTTTGAAATTGTTTCAGCAGAAATGATACCAGTTGTTCTTTGTACAAATGGTAGAATTCAGCTGTGAATCTGTCTGAACCTAGGTGTTTTTTGGTTGGTAGGCTATTTATTACTGCCTCAATTTCTGAACTCGTTATTGGTTTGTTCAGGGATTCAATTTCTTCTTCCTGGTTCAGTCTTGGGAGGGTGTATATATCTAGGAATTTACCTGTTTCTTCTAGATTTTCTAGTTTATGTGCATCGAGATGTTTATAATATTCTCTGATGGTTGTTTGCATTTCTGTGGGGTCAATGTAATATTCCCCTTGTTATTTCTGATTGTTTATTTGAAACTTCTCTCCTTTCTTATTTATTAGTCTAGGTAGAAGTCTATTTTATTAATTTTTTTCTTAAAAAACAGCTCTGGATTTGTTGATGTTTTGAATGGTTTTTGTGTCTCTATTTCCTTCAGATCACCTCTGATTTTGGTTATTTCTTGTTTTCTGCTATCTTTGAGATTTGTTTGCTCTTTATTCTTTAGTTCTTTAATTCTGAAGTTAGGTTGTTAACTTGAGATTTAATTTTTTGATGTGGTCATTTAGTGCAACACAGTTTCCTCTTTACAGTGCCTTAGCTGTGTCCTAGAGATTTAGGTACATTATCTCTTTTTTCTCATTAGTTTTAAAGAACATATTGAATTTTGCCTTAATTTCATTATTTACCCAGGAGTAATTCAGGATCAGGTTGTTCAATTTCCATGTAGTTGTGTGGCTTTCAATGAATTTCTTAGTCTTGAATTCTAATTTAATTGTGCTGTGGTCCGAGAGACTGTTTGCTAATTTTGCATTTGCTGAGGAGTGCTTTGCTTCCAATCATGTGATCAATTTTAGAGTAAATGCCATGTAGCGATGAGAAGAATGTATATTGTTGTTTTGGGGTGGAGAGATCTGTACATTTCTGTCAGTTCCTTTTGATCTAGTGCTGAGTTCAGATCCTGAATATCTTTGTTAATTTTCTGTCTCTATGATCTGTCTAATGTTGTCAGTGGAGTCCTAAAGTTTCCCACTAGTATTGTATGGGAGTCTTAGTCTCTTTGAAGGTCTCTAAGAACTTGCTTTGTGAATCTAGGTGCTCTTGTGTTGGGTACATATATATTTAGGATTTGGTTCTTCTTGTTGAATTGAACCCTCTACCATTATGTAATGCCCTTCTTTTCTTTTTTTAATCTTTATTAGTTGAAAGTCTGCTTTGTCAGAAACTGCATTGCAACCCCTGCTTTGCTCTGTTTTCCACTTGCTTGATAGATTCTCCTCCATCCCTTTATTTTGAGTCTATGACACGCCTAGGTTATATGGTTTAGCCTATTGCTCCAGCCATTGTTGCATATGTGGTCCATTGTTGATTGTTACACAACACATGTCAGTACATGAACATGATATATCTATTTTACTTTAGTTTTTTATTTCTCTCATCAGTATTTTGTAATTTTCAGCACATCCCATCTTAGACATATTTTGTTAGATTTGTACTTAAAGAATTTTATAGTATTAGTACTGTTTTAAATGGCATTTTAATAAAATAGGAATTTCTAATTGTGCATTGTTAATATATAGAAATACAATAGATTTGCCCTTGTATTCTTCAGCCTTGACACACTCACTTATTCTAGTACCTTTTTTGGAGATTATTTGGTATTTCCACTTTAGATGATCATATGTCTTGAGTAGAGACAGTTTCATTTCTGCTTTTCCAATCTTTATGCCTTTTATTATGTTTTCTTGCTTTATTGCACCAGCTATGGCCTCCTGTATGATGTGGAATAGGAGTGGTGAAAGTGGATACCTTTGCCTTTTCCTTAGGGGGAAAGTTTTTTACCATTAATTTTGATATTAGCTGTAGGATTTTTATAGATACATTTTATCAACTAGAGGTGGTTACCTTTCATTTCTGGTTTGCTGAGTTTTTATAATGAATTGATGTTGAATTTTATGAAATTATTTTACTGTGAGTATTAAGATGATTATTTGGTTTTTCTTCTATAGTCTGTTGATGTGGTGTATTATACTGATTGATGTTAAATGTTCAACAAGCTTTGCATTACTGGCATAAGCTTCACTTAGTCGTAATTTGTTATCTTTTTATATATTGCTGGGTTTGTTTTGCTAATATTTTGTGGAAGATTTTTGCATCTGTATTCATGAGCTTGAATTGATTTTAAGTTAATACCAGAAGGATTTTAACTTATAGTAAAGGAGAACTATATAATTTACAATAACCCTTTTGTTGAGGGCAACTAGAAAAACTCAAAAAATGGAAAAGGGTTATTTAAAAATAAAAAAATTTAGACCCACAAACCATACAGAGAAAAGGGTTCTTAGAAACATCATAGAGCTATCAGACTGACTGGTCAAATCTCCACATTTAGAGGCAAGGGAACATATGGAAGATATTGTCCATTTTACAGTTATGATTGTTATTTTAAAAATAAGATAATATTTTTTTGGATCTGGCATGAATGGTTTATTTTTTACTTTTGTTTCTCTAAAGGTAGACATAAACACATTAACCCAGAACCTGCAGACTCTTGAAGAAGAGAATAAGCAACTGGCAGATCAAATGGCTTCCCTAGAACTTCAGCAAGTCACTTCTGATTACCATGGGGTGGGTATAAAAAGGTCAGTCCAAATACCAATTAGTGACTAATGAGTTCAGAAACAGCAACAACCAGAAGTCAGAAGATGGGTTTTCTTTGTGTTTTCATAATTATTATAAATCTTGAATAATTCAGAACAAATATAGCAGAGATTCTTACAGTAGCCAAACAATAGTTAATTTGAGAAACCGTGAATTCAAGGCATTTATTAAACATTTGCCTTCACAAACCATCTATGTTACTGAAAAATACAAATATATACAACAATTTAAAATAGTTCCTCTTCCAAAAATTATGAGGAAAAACTTGTATTTTTTTTCTGATCAGACAATTCCTTCCATTAGGCAATCAGTAATAAGTCTGATTTCTGAAAGCTATTTGACAAGGTCAGTGCATTACAAATAAATGATACAGTTCTTAAAACATCTTCTCCAAGTAAAGGGGATTTAAAGGTATGGTCATTCTGTTAAGTAGCTAATAATTTTCTTGCGTGCTTTTGAATACATGAAAAAGTATTACTAAATGCTTTTAAGCATGCAAATAATCTTCAAAAATTCTTAGAAGACCCTGAGCTAAAGTCTTTCAAACCGTCATAAGCTGCTCATTACTTCAACTATGAAAAATTATACAAAGTCTAAATCTTCTTATATTGTCATGGGTTTCAAGCCAGATTTCCTACTTTTCAGTTTTGGCCATGACCTTGGGTGTGATCCTTAACCTCTCTGAGCCTCAGTTTCTTAATCTGTCAAAATGAGGACAATAATGCTATTATTGTGAGGATGTTTGAGCTTAAGTAAATTAATACATACAGTACATGTAGCAGATAGCTAATGTTTATTGAATTCTTAGTATCTGAACTGTCTCAGAGAAAAATAAGTGACTATTGGAATGACAGGATCCATTAGCTGTAAACCCTGGTACTATTTTAGAACAACCCCCTCTCTCTACAGAATTAAAGATTTAGCCATGTCCTTTGCTTGTTGGCTAGCCTAAGCTGAGTTCCTTTGGAAGACTACATTCTCAGTCTATTTTCTGAATCCATTGCTAGCGAGCAGGCCTAGCCTTACTTTATTAGTGACTTTGACAGATCTTGCCAGTGATTTAGTCAGTGTTGATTTTTGCCTGCCTACCTGTCTTGATTACGGGTTCCCAGTGATAACTCATAGACAACACAATTCTAGCTTGCAGTTCTCTCTCCCCCCAGAGGTATCTCTGACCACGCCTGCCTGGAAATGCTTCAATTGGCTATATGAGTTTGAGGAATGAACTAGAGATTTCAGGATTTGTTTTTGAATCTTAGCAATATCATTAAACCTATTGTCATTCAATGCTGGCAGTTTATTTTTGTTCTTTGACAGTTAAAACTTGAAATCCTTTATAAAGGGTACCTTCTGGTATAACCCCTCATTGATTTTTAGAAATACACATGTGTGTGTTTTCTGTGTAATGCCACAAACTTGAATTCAGATAGACTTGGTTTCAACCTCCATTTACTGTATGACCTGGGAAGGCTCTTAACCTCTCATGGCCTGCAATGCCAAGAGGATCTCTCCTAGTGTAGGTATCCCACAGTATACTCTGCACACCCATATATCAGAATAATTACTACATTGATTAGAAGTGGACCTATTTATGCATCTGTGTTCACTCTCTTCTAATACAAAACCAGCAGTTACTCATTTTTATCTTCCCTTGCCTAGCAGAATGCCTAATACATAATAGGTGCATTAAAAACATTGACTGACTAGAATACAAAGAGGGTCATGTCTGTTTTGCCAGGCAGTAAGGATTAATGTCATATTGCAATAATATTCTCTCTGCTTTTTCTTTTACATTTCCTAATTTTAGGTTTATTTTTTGCCATTTTAGCCTGTAGTGATAGTGCAGTTAATTCTGTTACTACTGACAGTCAGTCAGGGAACCACAGTGAGAAAAGATCCACATGTAGGAAGGTTTCCATGCCTGAGTTCAATTTGAATGATTATCCTCCCCACTTCTCTTTTGGGGTTTAAACATATATTTTTAAATTGTAGCACCAGAAAGAAATATAATTTCCTGTATAACTGGGACTTTAATGACTTGAAATTAAATAATGAACTGAAATGTATTATTTCTTAAAACCAGGATGACATTGTCATTGTACACTCATGCAGATGTCAAAGTTGATTTGATTTGCTGGGGCTCACGTCATACTCATACTGGTTGTTAAATATTTTGAATAAAAAATTCAAAATAATTAAAAACTTAAAAAATGTTTATAGTCTGCCTATAAAATAGGTTTACCAAGATGCCAGTATCCCACTGGTTTTGTGTATTCTTATAACAGCGTCAGCTAACTTGTACAGCTCATCTGGGTTTACAAAATGATTTTAGAAATAATTTTGTGGTTTACTTTTGATCTTTGGCAACCTACCTTTCATATCTTAAGATAATTCTCCCTATTTTTACTTCCTGTTTTTCCAAAGAGTGTTATCTGTGTGTTTCTGAGTTAAAATGGATATTCTAATGCTTGGCATTTTTCTCTGTATGATGTTTCTTAAGTGATTCCCCAGTTTCTGTTTTGCTATGTATATTAATAATGTTTATAGTATGTTACCAAGAGCATTTAAGCAAAGTTAATATTAGTTGAGTCTTTTATAACTCAGAACCTGAGATATTCACTCATTTAAGTGGTTTCTAATTTCTGGTCTCCTGTTGACTAAAGTACAGGGCCTATTTAAATCTGTAAACAGTAATTTAAGTAACTGCCTTAACATCCACTTTCCCTTAGCAACTGGGAACAATTTTTGTGTGTGTGTCATAATATTTAAATAAGTAAACCTTTGTCAAATATTACATTCTGATTTTGCTCAGACAATTTTTATTTAGTATATTAGCATTCTCTTTGATGGCAAAATGAGAAAATTATTATTTTAAAAGTATATTTAAAAGATTAAGAATTTCTTTATGCCTTTGTCTAAAAGAGGGAATTGTATTGATGGGAAAAAGTACCATTATTTTTAAAATTTTTGGTCAACTTTTATAGAAGACACATAATTTATTCCTTAATAAAACCTTCCTACATTTCAAGAAGATAGTTATTTTTTTAGTGTTTACTGTTCATTAGAACTCGCATATTTTAAGTTAACTCTAGTTCTTGGTTTTTCATATGTTCTACCTATGCTTTACAGCACACTGGGACATGTTAATTTGTAGAAGTTTGAATCAAATTTTAAATAATTAAGGTTTTATTGTTGTACCTTTGCTTTTGAGGTATTATTGACCATCCTTGCAAAATTTATTTTGCTGCTGAAGACTTGGTCAACATAATCCTACTCTACTTGTCTAAATGCTTTTTAAAATATATTTTCCTTTGCCTTAGGAGGAGCAGTACAGTTATTATCATTATTTTTTTTTTGAAACAGACCCTTGCTTTGTTGCCAGGGAGTGCAATGGTGCAATCTCGGCTCACTGCAACCTTTGTCTCTTGGGTTCAGGCTTTTCTCCTGCCTCAGTCTCCCGAGTAGCTGGGACTACAGGCATGCACCACCACGTCCAGCTAATTTTTGTATTTTTAGTAGAGATGGAATTTCCCCATGTTGGCCAGGATGGTCTTGATCTGTTTTCCAGTATAGTCTCGATCTCTTGACCTTGTGATCTGCCCGCTTCAGCCTCCCAAAGTGCTGGGATTACAGGCTTGAGCCACCGTGCCTGGGCCACGGTGATTTTTAAAACTTTTAAAAACTGAATTATGAATATTTTTAATAATGTATGAAATATTAATTCTGACAGGACAAATACTTGGTCATGATAGTTAATAATCCACCAAAGCCTAGTATTGGATATAAGTTTTTATATCAAAGGTGTATCATTTTAGGGTAGGTGGCATATAAGGGCTAATAATTCTTTTTGGCTTTTCCATAGATTTTTTACAAGTGTTGAATGTCAAAAATGCAAATTCTTCTAGCCAAGGCAACTGCTAAGGAGAAAACAGTGCGTCAGCCTACTGTGCCTTCTTTTTTTTCTTTTTTCTTCTTTAGAGATAGCGGTCTTGCTTGGTCTTCCAGGCTGGAGGGTAATGGCACCATCACAGCTCACTCTAGCCTCGACTTGCTGAGTTCAAGCAATTTTCCTACTTCAGCCTCTCAAGTAACTAGGACTAAAAGTGTGCACCACTATGCCCAGCTAATTTTTTAAATTTTTGTAGAGACAGGGTCTTGCTATGTTGACCATACTGGTCTTGAATTCCTGCCCTCAAGTGATCCTCCCACCTCAGCCACCTAAAGTGCTGGGATTACAGGTGTGAGCCACCATGCCCAGCTTAGTGTACCTTCTCATAGAAAATATTTTGAACAGAGGAAAATCTGAGTTACATATTATAGTAATCTAGTTTGGAATTTTTTTCTTTTATTTAGAAGCAGTCGTGTTGGGTTCACATACTTGAAATAAAGGATATTACAAAGTGGTGACTAAAGAATAGCTGTAATCATGTTGGAAATGATGAGGAATATCTCCTATGTAAATTGATGCATGGGTTTCATCTTTGTCAGCTTACCTAAAGTTGAACATAAAACAAAAGTCTAAAATTCTTTGGCTTAAAATGCCTAAAAGACATTCTGTTCTATTATTCACCAAATAAGCAAATATAAACCAGAAATAGTGAATAATGTCAATGTAAGATACTTGCCAACATTAATAAGACTTTGAACTTAATATTTACTGCAAATGATCCACAGTGCAGCTAGTTAGCTTATGAGTGATTAAGAGTTTGTGTCCTTAGTCACATTTGCTTGTGTGTCCTTTATCTCCACATTTGGTTTATGATAATTTTGACATATGGCTATTTGTCCTGTTATTAAGATATAATACTGGCATTGATTGTGGAGAGTGAAAATCTCCATGTTCAATCAGTTAATGATGTCCCTCATATAAAGAAAGTACCAATATGGCCCAAAGTTTAATCAAAAGAAAACTATATTTTGTACTTATTTTTTCTGATCTGAGAACAACAGCATATGAAAAAATAATTGTTGTTATTAAGGGCTGTTTAAATAATGAAAATATGTAATTTTGTGAAATATAGAATGTTTGCCCCAGATAATGCTGTGTTGAGTAGTTGATCAATGAGTTCGAGTCTCCAATAAACACTTATTTTGTTTTTGAGATTTTTCTGAACAGCTTTTTACCATGATAAGTGAGGTGCCTTCTGCTGTCAGTGGTTGTGGTCATTTGCAGCTGCTATTTTCATCAAGAACTGTGTAATGCTCTACAGACTACTTGCAGTCACTCATATAACCACACCACATCTGGGTTGGATCATAATTACAAAGGAATAACTGACATAACAAAAAAAGAGTTAATATACAAACCAACAAACCCTGGTACTCTTAAGGCTTCATGCTTTTATTAGCAGTCTGTACATGTTGCATATTAGCCATGTGATCAACTATGTTGGGAAAGATTAAAAGGCAGCAGTAGCAAATAAATAGGAATCTTGATCTTATGATGATAGAAACGGTAAGGATATAAATACTTGTTTAAAAATGAAAATGGTTATTCCTTTCTGTGCTTAGAGATTCTGATGCCTGTGTTTGCCTTATCAGCTTGTCCAACAGAAGGTGGAAAATGTCTTGGGAAAAATTACTGAAAGTAAAAATAAACTGGCCTATGAAAAGGGAAAACTCCAGGTATGAGATTTATTTTCTGATTTTTCTTGTCTGAATTTTAAGAATACCAATTGTCAGAAACAAGCAATGAGGAAAGGATTCCCTATTTAATAAATGGTGTTGGGAAAACTGGCAAGCTGTATACAGAAAACTGAAACAGGACCCCTTTCATGTACCTTATACAAAAATTAACTCATGATGGATTAAAGACTTAAATGTAAGACCTGAAACCATAAAAACCCTAGAAGAAAACCTAGGCAGTATCATTCAGGACATAGGCATGGGCAAAGGCTTTATGACTAAAATACCAAAAGCAATGGCAACAAAAGCCAAAGTTGACAAATGGGATCTAATTAAACTAAGGAGCTTCTGTACAGCAAAATAAAATATCATCAGAGTGAACAGGCAACCTACAGAATAGGGGAAAATTTGTGCAATCTATCCATCTGACAAAGGGCTAATATCCAGAATCTACATGGAACTTAAACAAATTTACAGGAAAAAAACAACCCCATCAAAAAGTTGGTGAATGGTATGAACAGACACTTCTCAAGATGACATTTATACAGCCAACAAACATATGAAATAAAGCTCATCATCACTGGTCATTAGAGAAATGCAAATCAAAACCACAATGAGATACCATCTCACGTTACTTAGAATGGTGATCATTAAAAAGCGAGGAAATGGTTCACGTGTTCAGTCTTCCTTGACTGACCTACCGCCCTCACTGCTGCACCATGTATACCCTGAAACAGGTGGTCAACTTCAGACCTGGTCCCACCAAACTACCACACTCAGTGTTAGAGATACAAAAGGAATTATTAGACTACAGAGGAGTTGGCATTAGTGTTCTTGAAATGAGTCACAGATCGTCAGATTTTGCCAAGATTATTAACAATACAGAGAATCTTTTGCAGGAATTGTTAGCCATTCCAGACAACTATAAAGTGATTTTTGTGCAAGGAGGTGGGTCCAGCCAGTTCAGTGCTGTCCCCTTAAACCTGACTGGCTTGGAAGCAGGAAGGTGTGCGGTCTGTGTGGTGACAGGAGCTTGGTCAGCTAAGGCCACAGAAGAAGCCAAGAAGTTTGGGACTATAAATATTGTTCACTCTAAACAAAAATTCCAGATCCAAGCACCTAGAACCTCACCCCGTATGCCTCCTACGTGTATTACTGTGCAAATGAGACAGTGCATGGTGTGGAGTTTGACTTTATACCTGATGTCGAGCAGTACTGGTTTGCGACATGTCCTCAAACTTACTGTCTAAGTCAGTGGATGTTTCCAAATTTGGTGTGATTTTTTTGTGGTGCCCAGAAGAATGTTGGCTCTGCTGGGGTCACCATGGTGATTGTCCATGATGACCTGCTGGGGTTTGCCCTCTGAGAGTGCCCCTTGGTCCTGGAATACAAAGTGCAGGCTAGAAACAGCTCCTTGTACAACACGCCTCCATATTTTTACTTCATGGGCTTTGTCCTGGAGTGGATTAAAAACAATGGAGGTGCCATGGCCATGGAGAAGCTTAGCTTCATCAAATCCTAAATGATATATGAGATTATTAATAATTCTCATGGATTCTGCGTATGTCCAGTGGAACCCCAAAATAGAAACAAGATGAATATTCCATTCCATATTGGCAATGCCAAAGGAGATGATGCTTTAGAAAAAGGATTTCTTGATAAAGCTCTTGAACTCAATATGTTGTCCTTAAAAGGACATAGGTCTGTGGGAGACATCTGGGCCTCTCTGTATAATGCTGTCACAATTGAATATGTTTAGAAGATGGCCGCCTTCATGAAAAATTTTTTGGGGATGTATCAGCTATAAACACATCCTAACCAGAATATACTCTGTTCTTGAACAACATACAAAGTTTAAAGTAACTTGCGGATGGCTAGAAAAAGTTGACAAACACAGTATTTTTCTCAAATGAACATGGTTATTATAGATTCTTCTTTTTTGGAAGAACAACAGCAAAACATCTACAGCTCTGCAAAGATGGTGGAACCTAATGTTCGCCTTAATTCTGACTTGAACTGGAAGCATTTTAAGAAATCTTCTCATTGCTTTTCTAACAAATTCCAGCTTATTTTTCCTTTGCTGCTACTTTTTCTAGTTAGATTTCAAACTTGCCTGTGGACTTAGTAATGCGAGTTGCAATTATTTCTGGAGTCATGGGAACACAGCATAGAGAGTAGGTGGGGTCCTCTAGGTGCTGAATGTAGACATCTGTGGGGTCTCCTGGGTTCAGCGGCTGTTGATTCAAGGTCAGTATTGACCATTGGGGGAGTGGTTTCAGAGTACCAGGCAAAGGGCAAACTGTAGATCCATCTTTATACTGTTATTACAAGAGAAGTGACATATTTTATATATGTTTATATTAGCAAGGTCTGTTTTTAATACTATATATTTCTATGCATTTATATTTCTAATAATAGAGTTATCACTGATACGTGTAGAGACTTTTAGAACTTATAAATCCTTGACCTTGTGCATTATAGCATTCCATTAGCAACAGTTGCACCAGCTCCCTAGTCTTCCCCTTCTTCTTTTTAAACTGTTTTATGAAAAAAAAGCGAGAAGTTCTTGATTCATTTTTACTGTTTTTTCCATAGGTAGAAGAGAAAGTTGATTGGTTGGTTGTTTTTTTAATTATGCCATTAAACTAAACATTTCTCTGCGTGCTTTGATTGCTCCCGGTGGTCCTCTGCATGGGCTCCCGCCCCCGCAGCGGTAGCGGCTCGAGAGAGCTGTCAAATGCACGTTCTCGGACCCCACCCGGACCCAGGGAATCCGATTCTCTAGGTGGACCCGCCCAGCTGTGCAGTGGTCCTCAAGATGATGGTGTTGTTTGCAAAGCTTGAGAACCACTCGGTTATGGAGCACTCAGAGGCTGCAGCCGGAGTCCAGCCCTTTGGGTTAAGCTTTGAGGGAGCCAGGGTTTCCTTTAGAAATTCATGCTGCATAAAGGGTAGAGTCCCCTTTCTCGTTTTTCGAGCTATTTTGGTTATAATTACTCAGGGCGCAGGGGCCACGGCTTGGCTTTGCTATTGTAGGTGATAACTTTGTCAATCTATAAGGACACGTGTACACAAATGTTCATTGCAGCACTGTTTACAATAGCAAAGACCTGGAACCAACCCAAATGCCCATCGATGATAGACTGGATAGGGAAAATGTGGCACATATACACCATGGAATATTATGCAGCCATCAAAAACGATGAGTTAGGGTCCTCTGTTAGGCACATGGATGAACCTGGAAACCATCATTCTCAGCAAACTGACAGAAGAGCAGAAGATCAAATACCACATGTTCTCACTCATAGGCGGGTGTTGAACAATGAGAACACATGGACACAGGGAGGGGAGCACTACACACTGGGGTCAGTTGGGGGGAAATAGGGGAGGGAGGGTGGGGGGTGGGAAGCTGGGGAGAGATAGCAAGGGGAGAAATGCCAGATGTAGGTGATGGGGAGGAAGGCAGCAAATCACACTGCCATGTGTGTTCCTATGCAACAATTTTGCATGTTCTTCACATGTACCCCAAAACCTAAAATGCAATAAAATAAATAAATGGGAAAAAAAAAAGTCAGGAAAAACAGATGCTGGGGAGGATGTGGAGAAATAGGAACCCTTTTACACTGTTGGTGGGAGGGTAAATTAGTTCAACCGTTGTGGAAGACAGTGTGGCGATTCCTCAAGGATTAGAACCAGAAATACCATTTGACCCAGCAATCCCATTACTTGGTACATACCCAAAGGATTGTAAGTCATTCTGCTATAAAGACACATGCACATGTATGTTTATTGCAGCACTATTCACAATAGCAAAGACTTGGAAGCAAACCAAATGCCCATCAGTGACAGACTAGATAAAGAAAATGTGGCACATATACACCATGGAATACTATGCAGCCATAAAAAGGATGAGTTTATGTCCTTTACAGGGACATGGATGAAGCTGGAAACCATCATTCTCAGCAGAGTAACACAGGAACAGAAAACCAAACACCACATGTTCTCACTCATAGTGGGAGTTGAACAATGAGAACACATGTACACAGGGAGGGGAACATCACACACCAGTGCCTGTTGGGGGTGGACGGCTAGGGGAGGGGATGGCATTAGGAGAAATACCTAATGTAGATGATGGGTTGATGGGTGCACCAAACCACCATGGCATTTGCATACCTGTGCCGTGGTATGTAACAAACCTGCACATTCTGCACATATACCCCAGAACTTAAAGTATAATTTAAAAAATACCAATTTTCAAATATTGCTAGATTTTAAGAATACCTAGCTCTGTCATGTACTAAGTCTATAGTGTCTGAACATCCCTAAGTTTGTGGCCTCATTAATCTCCAGGTGACTTATATTTACAAGCCTATAGTTGCTGAAACCTAAAATTATGAAGCCAAAACCTATTCTGTAATTGTTTGAAGCTTTATTATAATAATTTTGTGCATGGTCATTTGCTGAGAATGTAGAAAGCCTATAGCTCTTTTTGCTGAATTTTTATAACACATTTCTAAAAAGAAATAACCCTGGAAACAGAGGCAGTTGAATAGACTTGTTTATCCATGGAGACAGGGTTTCTGCCTGAGTTCACAAAAATATTATTCATCCATAAAATAGTTGTCAAAATAAAAATAGTGGACAAATAGCTTCATCTATTAATATTTTCCAGAGGTAGCGATGCATTTAGTATCTACACTTGTGTGACCATGGAAAGGTCTTAATGTTCTTGAGTTTCATCTTAATCATCTGTAAAATGAGGATAAGCACACCTCTCTTACCTACTTCTCATTGGGAAAAATAGGCTACATTACAGGCTGGGTGTATACATTTTTACAGGCATAAAATAACTTTCTCCTTTGTGAAATGAATGATCTCATAAAAGGCTGTGACCCATGACTTTAACCTTTTTTTTTAGCTTTCCCAAGAAAAATGAAGTGTATTATTAAATATATAAGACAAATCCCAGGCCCTCACGACAGACTTAAAGCCAAATTTTGACTGAGAATGGAATATATTTTATAATTTATGAATGGGTCCGATGTTATCTGTCTGACCTTTTAAACCTCAACTATGCAATCTTAGAAATTATCTAGATTGTATGTAATCATAAGGAACAATATGTGCCTTTTTGCTGTTCATATTCATATAATAAGAGTTTAAGATTTTTGATAGTCTTTGAAGAAATACTTTTTGAACTATTGTAAACTGTTGATTCATTGGTGCTTTTATGTCAGGTCTTGGGCTGCCACATTCCAAAAGCAGTGACTTCATGAGCTCTAGGAAAAATGCTCTTGGAGCACTTACAAGACAGTTTAAAGGAAGAGCTGTATACTAAACATTGTCAGAACAGTAGTCTGCTGTGTGTTCTCTCTCAACTGGATTAGAATGGATTAAAAATATACATAGGAATCGTATTTGGTAAAAGACTGCATTTTCAGAATCAACTTGTTAATGAGTGATGTAAATACTGGATTTCGTGTGTTAACTTAGACTGTATTGGAAACTGCTGCCTCATGTTCAAACATGGTTTGAACTTCCTTTTCAGTGCTGCACAGTATTCAATTATGTAAATATGCCACAATGTATTTACTCTTCTGTTGATGGATAATCAGCTAGTTTCTAATTGATTGCAAACAATAACAATAATGATCTGATGAATTTTGTACCTGTCTTCTTATACTCACATACTCTCAGTTAAATATAATTCTGAGGAGTAGAATTATTGGGTTTTAGGATGTGCATATCCTGAACTTCACTAAATTTTTTCACATTTCCCCTAAAAGTAGTTATGCTAGTTTTAAAATCAGTATATTTAAGAGGGTATATTAAATAGGTACATTAGAGTTACATGTGTTAACATGGATGAATCTCATAAAACAATACTATATACTGTTTAGGGATACATATAAAGTTACTTTTTAAAGAGTAGGGATGATAAATTCAGCATAATAGTTAACTCTAGGATAGAAAGAGGAGGTTTGGTTGGGGTAGGCCACACAGACGCTTTCAATTGTACCGGTAATGTTTTATTAAGTTCAGTGGTGGATAAATGGGATAGATGGTATATATGTCTGAAAGATTTCCAACACTTTTTAAGTTGTTTTTAAACATATGTCAGTTTGAGTTACTTGGCCTCACTCTAATCTACCATTGGCCCCATCACCTAACCAACAGGATTTCAACATTGTGTTAGCTGCCTGGCCCCAGTAAGCAATTGCATTTGTGACCTTAATTTAGAAGTTAGGTAGGGGCTTGGTATACTTTGGTTTTTCAGTTAATTTCTTGTTGAACTATAACATATATCTGAAAAGTACACAGGGCACAGCCTCATGAATTTTTATAAAGTAAATGTAGCTATGTGATCAGCACTCAGATCAAGAAGCAGAACATCCCCAACACCCAGCACCTTCTTCCAGTAACTGTCACCCACAAGGCCTATTAACCATCCTGACTTCTAACACATTCAAATTTTAACAGTTGCTGAAAATGTCCAGTAGCTGCAGTGAAATAGATGTTTTACCTCTACAGATAGGAAACAAGATACTGAGAGATGGAATTAAATAAAAAAAATTTGAATGAAAATTTTCCTGATTTAGGGGTAGGTTCAGTAATGCTAATTGTTGTATGTGAGGGGGTTGGGGATAAAAGGAAGCAAATATGGAAAAACACATAATTTGGAGATTTATGAGTATATATTAAATGTTTTTGTCCTCCAAAATGATAATTTTCTTTAAAGAGAGACATGTGAGTAGTCATCTTTGTGAATTAGTTTTAAAATATAATTCAACATATAAGAATTCCATTTATTCAACTTTTGTAATTCTGCGTCAGTGAAATACAAGACTCTATGCCTGTTCCCCCGGCTCCCCCCTCCATTCTTCTGGTCTGATATGTCTGCTTCTTGCATTGACAGTTCTAATTATACATACTCAAAAGGATTTTGAATGCCAGGTACCACGATTCAAATATATTAGCCACAAATTTCTGAATTATGTTAGCCACAAAATCTCAGTTATATTCATGTGTCATGTCCATTTGGAGGTCTGTAAGCACTAGAAACCAAATGAATTACCTCAGTGCAATTAAATGGCTACAGTGTCTAAATCATTTTTTGCATGATTAAACTTAGGATTGTTTTTTGCAAGTTTTTTTTTTTGTTTGTTTTTTTTTTTTTTT
>NW_016107428.1:7070831-7083592 GCF_001604975.1 Cebus imitator
CATGACCTTTTTCCCCCCTCCTGGAGTATAGAAATATGTGTAAATATATATTTTTAAATGTCTTTATTTTTAAAATTATTTTTCTCTATTTTTGTTTTTCCTCTAGATAAAAGTTAAACAGCTAGAAGAACAAGTACAATCTTTTACTGACACCAGCTTACAGAATGACCAACTACGAAAGTTGAATAAGGTGCTACAGGCCAAATATGTTCAGGTGTGATTAATATCTACAAAAGTGAATTGCTGCTATACTTAGTTTTTTTTTGGTCTATTTTTTTGTTTCTGTTTTTGCTTTTGTTCTCTGGCTGAAGTGATCAAGAAACGCTATCATTTTTCCAAGTATCTTTCCTTTGTGCAAAGAAAAGTGCTCTTTATTTATTTTTACTTCTATTTAAAAATTTTATTACGTGTTGGCAAATATATATATGTATGTAGTTCATTGATTTTTTTAAAATTTATTATAATTTAGGTTCTGGGGTATATGTGCAGGTTTATTACATAGGTATAGATGTGCCATGGTGGTTTGCTGCATCCATCACCCCGCCATCTATGTTAGATATTTCTCCTAATTCTATCCCTCCCCAATCCTCCCATTCCCCGCTATCCCTTCCCTAGCTCTCCACCCCCCAACAGGCTGTGGTGTGTGATGTTCCCCTCCTTGTGTCCATGTGTTCTCATTGTTCAACACCCGCGGTGTTTGGTTTTCTGTTCTATTACACATGCTCATGAATGTTTATTGCAGCACTCTTCACAATAGCAATGACTTGGAACCAACCCAAATACCCATCAATCATAGACTGGATAAAGAAAATGTGGCACATATACACCATGGACTACTATGCAGCCATAAAAAGGATGAGTTCATGTCCTTTGCAGGGACATGGATGAAGCTGGAAACCATCATTCTCATCTATGTTTAGTTTTTAAGAAATTGACATCTTTCTCCCTACTTTATCATGCAATCCTAGAAAGATAAATACCCTGTCCCTTGACTCAATTTAACAAACTTTTTTAAAAGCACCTAGTAGATACAAGGTTTTGCTAAGCCTCAGAAATTTGTAAAGATACCTGACACAGCATTGAGACATTCAACTTGCTTATTATAGTTAGGAAATGTACTCTATAGACTTTATTAGAGAATAGAAAATTATGCTTTTCAGAAAAATAGATTGTATTACTGAACATTGATTGGGAGAATTAATATGAGTAGAAGTAGTGAGAAATGCTTTCATAAAGGCAGTGCTTTTTGAACTTGAGCCTTACAAATTTTGGCAGTTGTGAGGAACAAGTGTCTTTGTTTTTTTTTTGAATTAAAGGCAAACTCAGAACTCAGTTCCAAGAAGGTACACCTGCAACAGGCAGATGCTCGCCTGAAAGAGGTATTGGTAGTGAAGGTGCTTACTTGTCAGCATGGTGGCTCTTGAGGCTAAAAACCTTTCATAGGTCACATAATATTTTAACAAATGAATAGAAAAATTAAGCAATATATTGAAAACATTTAGCGAAGAACATACCCCAGGAAGGTGTTACCAGAAGAAAATGAGTAATTGCAATTATTTACACATTTAGCACGCATATCATTAGGTTATTTTTAAAATCGTTAACTCTTAATAAAAGCATATGTAACTTCTGTATCTATGATATTTGTGTATCTTCCCTGGTAACCAAGGAACTAAAATATGTTTTCAAATGGAATACTCATAGGATTCTAACTCCTTGACTCTGCTGATGAGCATTGAGGTCACAGAGTTGTTAGACGGGGGCCTCATTAGATACACGCTCTGACAGCCTCTTTGACAGGGAAGTTGGCGTAAGGTCTGTTTCTTCGCTGGATCATAAAGTGTGATCTCTTCATTCTGAAAGCAAAGAAACACATTTTCAAATATATTTTTTATTTCGGCTCCTTCTAGAACACTATTTGTGGTGTTCGCCTAGTAAAGTGGCTATTACTTGAAAGGTAACTCTAGGTTTTAGCTGATTTTTATTGTTTTTATTAACAATTGACGATGCCTCTGAGAAAAAGGAAATCTCCAGAGAGGCCTGCATCTTCAAAATCCCCTGAAATCTCTAGGTCCCATGTAAACAGTATAAAGGATAGAACGTCATCAGTTGGTTTGCCTAGTGTTGTTCCAAACTCTACACGCCATGTGAGCTTTGCACCTAACCTGCCTTCTATGAAAACATCTCAGGATATTGGAGACTCTAAGATCTCTCTAAAGACTCTTTTGAATGCTATTAAAACCATGGAGGGAAGACTGGAAGGCAAAATAGAGATTCTTGCCTCAAGACCTTTAGTAAATGATGAATCACCACATTTTTTTAAACGGGACTCGGTAAGTGAAGACCACAAATTAAGTCTTAAGAAAAATTTAAATTTATACAAGAATGAAAAATTAACAGTCCAGAAAGATAATGCTTGAAGAAATGAGTAACAAGGGAATAAGGTTTTTAACAAACAGAAAAAAACTAACATAGATTGAATCCACTGTCCTAGCCATCATATAATTGGTTTCAGATATAGAAAATTTGGCGTAACAGTAACTACTGAGTTCATTTTATATAATTTTGATTTTTTTTTTAAATGGAAACTTTCTACCTAATCTTAACATTTGACCTAAAATGCTTGGATAAAGCCTCATTTTCAAGTAGAAATAACTTAATTCAAGAAACCCTAAGAAATTTAACTTTGGAAAATATTTTCTTGAGAAAACTTGTTAGAGCATTCATCTTTACCTGATATTTAGAAATAGAAAATACTGTAGCTTACCTTCTAGAGAGGGCTACTGTTCCTGGAAGGAGGGCTGTGCGTGTGAGTTGTCCAGTCCTTGGTGTTTTGAACAAAGAATTGAACAAAGCGCACAAAGTAGCAAAGAATGAAACAGGAGGGAAGCAGCCAAAGCAGAGATTTATTAATAAAAGAGAAAGCACTTGGCAGTGGGAGTGGGCCTGCAAGTGGCTCAAGGGCCTGTTTACAAAGTTTTCTGGGTTTTAAGTACTCCTTTTGAGGTCCCTATTGGCTACCTCTTATCTGGATGAAGGATTTGGCCTGTGGCTAAAGGCTGAGGTGAATTGACCTCCTATGCTGATGAAGGAATGGCCATTCCTGGCCCAAGGCCTATCCAAGGCACTCTCCCTTTCCATCTGAGACGTGGTAGAAGGGGGAGGATTGTAGGGAGATTAGCCTTGATCCTTTGCTACTTGCTGGGGAGATGGGATTTTTCCTTTTGGTTTAGCTTTTGGAAGTTGGTATTAGGGAGACTTAGATTCCCTGTCCCCAAACCCAGGTGTTTTCCTTTTGATCCAGTTTTGGGAAGTCAGCACAAGATGGCCTCAGATTCCCTGCCCCCAGACCTTGGTGTTTTCTCTTTTAGGAAGTCAGCACAAATTGGCCTTAAATTCTCTGCCTCAGGACCCTATTCTCCTGCCTCACTACTACTATTTAGACTCCTTCTGTAAACATCTAGTGGCACTTTTGCTTTTATAAGTGTGTGTGTATATGTGTGTATATATACTGATACACACACACACACACACACACATATATATATACACACACTTAAAAAACTGTTAGAATTTTTTAAATGATATTGTGTACTTATCTAGAACAAAATTCAGTAGATTATCAGGACCTGTAAGTTGCCATCCTTTGCAGTCTTCTGGGATCCTTTTCTGTAGAAAAAATTAAGTATTTTACATGTTACAGGTTCAAGTTTAAGGACTTCAATAATGTTGAGGTAGATGTGGGGAAAAAACATTCTTTGTTGTATTGGGATTATAAAACAATACAACTTCCTATGGAGGGCAATTTAGCAATATTTATCACAACTTTGACCCTACAATTGTCCTTCTAGGACTTTTTCCTACTGATATACTTGCTTGTACACATGACATGTATACAAGGTTACTTACTGACGTATTGTTGGTTCATAGCTGCAGAGAAAGCAACCAAAATCTCATCAATAAGAGACTGGCTAAATAATAGTGTATCCATAGTTTGTAATACTGCTTCAAGATATGTATGTTATTAAGTTTAAACAATAAAAGTTCAGAAGAGTGTATGTAATTTTTACTATTTGGATGTAAAAGGGATGGGGAGATAAAGAATATATATATATGTATGTATTCACATGTATAAGCATAGACTGTCTCTAAAATGACCCATAATAAACTGGCAACATTATTTTTGAGGAAGGAAACTGGGCAGCTGGGATGTTTTTCACTTAATATTTTTGTACTTTAAGAATATTGTGAATGTGCTACCTATCTAAAATAGTTTCATGAATGTTTTCATTTCAACAAAACTGAGAGCAGAGAAGGGATAGTGTTTTCAACAAATGGTGCTGGGTAATTGGATATCCATATGCAAAAACAAAGTATCATTGGTCCATACCTCACAAAATATATAAAAATTAAAATGGATCATGGATCTAAATGTAAACTCCAAAACTGTAAAACTTATAGAAGAAAACATAGGAAGAAATCTTTGTGATCTTGGATTACATAAAAATTTCTTAGATTTGATATCAAAAGCATGATCCATAAAGGGACAAAAATGATAAATTGGACTTCATCAAGTTTGACACCTTATGCTCTTCAGAAACATTAAGGGAATGGAGAGACAAGCTACAGATTGGAAGGAATTATTTGCAAATCACATATCTGATTAAGGCCTTGTTTTCAGAAAGTATTGAAATATATTTTTAAAATTTAAATACTCAGAAGAAAACCTAAGAAAAAGAATAGGCAAAAATTCAAACATATTTTCTTCGGCAAAGGTATGTGGCTGGTAAGTAAGTGCTTGAAAAGAGGTTAAGCGTCAGTCATTGGGGAAATGCAAATAAAATCACAGTGGGATACTACCACACACCTATTATTAGTACAACCATTTTAGAATTTATTTTGGGAATTTCTTTAAAAGTGAAACATACTACCACCATATGACGCAGTCGGTGCACGACTAAGTATTTATCAAAGACAAATAAAAGTATGTCTCCACAAAGACTTGTACACAAGTGTTCATAGCAGTTCTATTTGTAATGACTTAAAACTGAAAAAAACTTGTGTCCGCCAAATGAATGGATAACAAAATTGTGATGTCCCTACAATAGAATACTAAAAAACAGAACTATTGAAATATAGACCGATTGAATGACTCTCAAAATAATTACACTGAGTGAAAGAAGTTATTCAAACAAGAGTGCATACAATTCCATATAAAATTCTAGAAAATGCAAGCTAATCTATTGTGACAAATAACAGATCAGTGATTACTTGTGAGAATCAGTAGGAGTGTGGGAAGAGAAACAGAAGGGGGAGATTATAAAGGAGCATAAGGAAACTTTTGGAGATAATGGAAATGTTCAGTATCTTAATTATGGTTTCAAAATCTTATGTCAAAACTTATCAAAATTTACACTTTAAGTATATGTAGCTTATTATATGTCACTTATACCTCAGTAAAGCTGTTAAAAAAAATCCGTATGTTACCTATTCAAAAATGTATTAAATGTTTAACATTCTCGTGTTTTTAAGACATAGTCTCACTCTCTCGCCAGGCTGGAGTACAGTGGTGCAATCTTGGCTCACTGCAACCTCTCCCTCCTGGGTTCAAACGATTCTTGTGCCTCAGCCTCCCTAGTGGCTGGGATTACAGGTGCCCACCACCACACTTGGCTAAATTTTTTTTTTTGTATTTTTAGTAGAGACGGGGTTTCACCATGTTGGCCAGGTTGGTCTCTATTTCCTGACCTCATGTTCCACCCACCTCTGCCTCCCAGAGTGCTGGGATTTACAGGCATGAGCCACGGTGCCCGGCCTAAAGTAACATTCTTGAAAGGACAGAACTATAGAAATAGAGAACTGTACATCAATGTAGTGTGGAAAAGAAAAGAGTACAAATTAGTGGTTGCCAGAGGACAGGATGGGTTTTTGGAGGGAAGTGTGAATACAGAGATAGCACAAGGAAATTCTCTGGTGATGGAACAGCTCTGTGTCTTGACTGTGGTGGTAGTGGTCACATGAATATGTAAATAGGATCAAATTGCATAGAACTGTGTGCATGCACATGCACACACGAATACACATGAATGAAAGTTGAAAAAAATGGCAAAATGGAATAAATTATGTAATCTAGTTAATCAAGTTAACAATTTATGTATGTCAATTTCCTGGTTTTGATGTTGAATTACAGCAATATAAGATGTCACCATCAGAAGTAGGATAAAGGGGCCGCATACAGTGGCTCACGCCTATAATCCCAGCACTTTGGTATGCCAAGTTCGGCGGCTCACCTGAGTTCAGGAATTCAAGATCAGCCTGACCAACATGGTGAAACCCATCTCTACTAAAACTACAAAAATTAGCTGGATGTGATGGTGCGTGCCTGTAATCCCAGCTACTTGGGAGGCTGAGGCAGGAGGGCAGAGGTTGCAGTGAGCCCAGATCATGCCATTAGGCTCCAGCCTGGTGACAGAGAAAAACTCCATCTTTGAAAAAAAAAAAAAAAAGCGAAGAAGCAGGATGAAGGGTACATCAGACTCTGCACTATTTTTGCAACATCCTGTGAACCTAAAATTGTTTTGAAATAAAAAGTTTAAAAAGTAATATTTAAAATAGTATGATTATCTGAGCTGATGGTATGGATCTACTAAAACTGTTTCAAGGTTATAAGATTCTACTGTACATTTTAAATTTGGATTCTAAATTGCTATTTCTTATTCTAATTACTGATGTGTCATGTTTTGTACTGTTATTTATTGTTTCTTTTTTTTCTGCTTAGGTGAAATCTATTCTTGAAAGAAGTAAAGAGGAGCTGTCCCGAACAGTGAAGTGTCGTAACGCAGCCCTGAAAGAGAGT
Organism: Cebus imitator; assembly: GCF_001604975.1. Lineage (NCBI taxonomy): Eukaryota > Metazoa > Chordata > Mammalia > Primates > Cebidae > Cebus > Cebus imitator. The sequence continues at coordinate 7,077,688 of NW_016107428.1, forward strand.
CAGAAGTTGAAAGAGGACCTGGAGGCTATGGAGGACAGGGAAAACAAGAAGGCAAGGAATCAGTCTCTTCTGACCGTCTGTCACTGAGAAGAAGCGCTTTTGAAACTTTTCATGAGCCATATGTTTTGCTTTCTTGCTTCCATTAGTAAGAAAGGGTGAGGATTGATCAGGGGAGGATTTCTTTTTTTAGAGAAAAGATAATTTTAGAATAGTTTAAAATTTTTCCCTTAAAATTACATCATATATATAACTCCCAATTTTTTTTTTAACTTTGTCTTAAATACCAAAAGAGAAAGTTCTAATTTTTTCTGTTGAAACATGACTGATCTTGGTAATAGTAACCTTTATAGTTTTGTTGTATTAATGTGATATAAGATTATTGTGATGCTTTCTCTTTAACAGTGTGTGTGTTTAGTGGGAATAGAGTTCACATCCCAAACTTCTCTTTGTCAGCAAGTGCTAGATTTTGCCTCTCTAAGGAGGGCTCTGAGTTACCTCATTGTTCAGCAGCTTCCACTTTCTCTTATAGTCTTTTTTTCTCAGATAATTCTGATGCATTTCAGATGTATTATTTCCATCTGACCCCATCAGAAGACTTCTAAAAGGCCAGCCTGGCATCACCTCTGGACGGAGGTTGTGCTGAGTCAGGCCTCTCTGGTTAATGTGTTTGCTGTAACATGACCATAGTTGGGAAGCTGCAGAGTTCACCATAGGATCTGGGGTCAGCTTTTCATTTTCTCAACAGTAACTTAAGAAACCACCTAAAAATAAAATATACTTTAATTTTTCCCCTTAACATCCTACTGTGTCTGCTTGCCTGCTTTCCATAGTAATGGGAAAGCAGGAGTAATGGGATCCACAAGCAAAAGAGTAACCAGAAAGGATCAAATGTCTTTGTGTTGTTTCATTTTCTGTTAGGTGGGAAACTTTCAGCGACAATTGGCGGAGGCTAAAGAAGACAACTGCAAAGTCACAATCATGTTGGAGAACGTCCTGGCTTCTCACAGTAAGATGCAAGGTGCTCTGGAGAAAGTACAAATAGAGCTTGGGCGGAGGGATTCAGAGATTGCAGGCCTCAAGAAAGAAAGGTACCTGTGGTTTTTTTTTCCCCTATCATTGGTATTGCTGCATTGTATTAAGAAGCAGTGTCAAGTTAATAAATGAAAACACTTTATGTAGCTTCTTTGCAAAAATCTAGTAAAATGGTATGTTTAGAGAACTACCAAATTAGAGAAAATCTAGAATTAGAAATATTATTTCCAAAAATTCAGAATGCCCCTATAATGTAGTAATGTGAAGGAATTTCTAGACTATATAGCCTAGAAATTCATTAGCTGTACTGTTGTTTTACCCTTGCTTTCTGCACCATGTAAACCTAATTCTGTCCTTGCTTCTACAGAGTTGTAATTGTCAAGATAATTGAAACTAGGTACACACTTTAGTTTGAATTATCCATTATTACTATCCTGTTTCAAGATTAATAGTTATTTTAGGTGAATCATTCTGTGAACCACTTCTAACCATGTTTTATAAGTAAATTTCTTCATAGAATGTTTCAAAAATTAAATTTCTTTTTAGGTTAAAGAATAAATGGTCTGAGATTAATAGGGCATATTGCCTCTGTGTTATGAGAGAACAAGTGAGTTTTATTTTTTTATTGTGTTTATCTTTTTTACATAGTATGAAAGTATATTACCTTCGAATTTTTAAAAAGTCAAGGGAATAGTATTAAAAATATTTACTATTCACAATAAATTTATAAGTGGCTGTTATATATAGATGCAGAAATCTCAACAGCAAGCCACTCTTTGTAAAGGTGATATATTTTTTGCTAGTGATATGTATTACTAGTAAAATAGTAAATTATTTACTATAGTGACATATATCACTAGTAAAATAAATATATAACATAAAATTACCAGCTCATAAGTAAGTCAGAAACATGTATTGATAGCCTGATGTATGAAGACAAATTGAATTATAAATGAGACAAGTTATTTAATTCCTAGAAGCCTTAGTTTCTTTCTTTCTTTTTTTTTTTTTTTTTTTTTTTTTAAGGCTAGTCAAGTGAAGAAGTGGGAGTGGAGAAGGAACAAAGAAATATGTCACTGGTTGTGATCAATTCGTTGTAAACACCACTGCACTCGGACCAGCCGAGCCTTAGTTTCTTAACCTGAAGCTAAGGGTACTAATTGTCATCTATGAACTCTCAGATATTTTGAGCATCTGTTTCAGCTTCTTAGAAGAACTCCCAAGTGGTATCATTCCTACATGATTCTTTTCTATCGTCACTCTTTCTGTGTTTTCTGTTTTTAGGGATCTCAATCATCAGAGGGTGCAGAAGCTGGAAGCTGAAGTGGACCAGTGGCAGGCCAGGATGCTCGTCATGGACGACCAGCACAACAGTGAGGTCAGGGCTAGGCTTTAAAAAATGATAACATTGATACTTTTGGTTTTATTGGGATATTACTGTTCTTGAGAAAATGTTTTTTTTCAGTCAAGTCTGAGTTTTGGACAGTGACATACCCACCGATGGGAAATTGACCTATCTTACAATGAGTCACTTATTGGCAAACTAGTACCACAATAATGACTAATCTCTTTGTCTTATATGATCTGCATTTTTATTCATTTATTAATGCACAGATGATTTCAGAGGTTCATAGGCTTAGAAAATAACTTATAATCTGTCAGAAGCAGCTAGAGTGATCCCACTTTTAATAAGGAGTCACCTACACACACGTGCTTACGGGCATGTGTACATACCTGTATATGTATCTATATGCACATATAAAATACACATGGATATTTAATAAATAAGGTTTTTTTCTGTAGGAATCTATAAGGAACAGTTGACAGGTCTTTTTTTTTCCTCTAGGGAGTGAGACCAGAAGGTCATAGGATCAGGAAGGGATATTTAGTTTAAAATTTTAAAAATTAGGATAAATTAAGGTGGGTCTGTTTACCAAAGCTCTCTGTTGACTAATGGAGCATACCTTTCCCGTTGGCTTCTAAGAGTTTCCTAAGGAATGTCTGTAATAAGTTCTTATATATATATTCCAGGCACCTGGAATCTTTGCTTCTGGTTCCATCTAATTGTTTCAGTATCATTTGATGTTAGAATGTGAGGAGTGATTACACAGTGTTATGAACTTCTTGCATCTCTTTGTTACAGTGGAATTCAAAACATTCTTCTCTTTCAGATTGAATCTCTACAAAAAGATCTAGATGTAGCTAGAGAAGACAACAGGAAACTGGCTATGAGTCTGGAACAAGCTCTCCAGACAAATAATCATCTGCAAACAAAGCTAGATCATATGCAAGAGCAATTAGAAAGCAAAGAACTTGAGCGACAGAATCTGGAAACCTTCAAGTAAGAGCAGTATAGTCACAGTAAAATTAGGGAAGTGCCTCTGGAGGAGTAAGTCACATGCACATAAATAGCTCATTCACATAAATCAGTTAAACCCTTTTCTCCTACTTTGAACTAGTACTCCCAGCAGAGCCATGTTAAGGATCCGGCATAGCTGAGCACCAGCAGATAATAGCTGGCTAGAGCATGCTCATTTGACTTCCTTCTCAGCTTTTCCTTCATCCACTATCAAGCTGCTGTTTTACATGAAGGTTAAACCAAAACTTAAAGAATATTGATTAGAAGAGACATTCACATGTTTCTGCCAAGGCTTTTCTATTAACAGCTTATATGTTCTTTAAAAGCACGATTTAGACAAGAAAAAAACATCAGCCTGGGGGGAATGACTCAATCTAAGCAGATGTTAAGCCATTAAATGTTTTCAGTTTTGACTGGAGATTAGTTAGATGAGACCTATCCAGTTCAGATCAAATGACTAAAGTTTTGCCTTAAATTATACATAGGTAGATATTATTTATATATTAATAGCATTCTGTGAAAATTTATACTTAATGGAAATACAGTGGGCACATAGATCTTTATTCCTTTATGTATTTTTATTTATTTATTTACTTGAGACTGGGTCTCACTCTGTTGCCCAGGCTGGAGTGCAGTGGTGTGATCATGGCTCACTGCAGCTTCTACCTCCTGGGCTCAAGTAGTTCTCCCACCTGAGCCTCCTCAGTAGCTGGAACTATAGGCATGTACCACCACACCTGGTTAAATTTTTTGTATTTTTTTTAGAGATAGGGTTTCTCCATGTTGCCCAGGCTGTCTCAAACCCTTGGGCTCAAAATCCACCTGCCTCGGCCTCCCAAAATGCTGGGATTATAGGCATGAGCTGCTGTTCCTGGCCTAGATATTTATTCTTTTCATTTAGTGAGCATGCTGATAGAGGAAAGAGGTATAAGCTGAAACAAAGACAGTATTTTCCAGATATATGATCTCTGCAAATTTTATAGTCAGCTGAAATGTTACTGCCTTAAGATTTTGCCTTACTGTGTTTATGTAATGGTTGGCAGCATCATTTAAAACTCTTCAGTGTCAGTTTAGGTAATTATGATTTAGATGGTTAGTAACTGTTTCAAAAGCCTGAAAATTACTTAGGTAACTATAAAATGTAGTTCCTACTACTACTGCTTATAACAAACAAAACCAAAAAGAAAAAAGAAAAAACCATGGTTAGGAATTCACAGTAAAAGCATGAGGTGAGAGTTAGAGGTCTCCTTGCAGCATTTGCTTCAGAATTTACCTTTATGTCACTGCTTATGATAATAGTTTGTATTTTCATCATAGGTAAATCATGCTGCTTGAGATCTGTGAACCTCCTAAAATCATATGCAGAACTGTGCTTATCAGTGCACAAGCTTAGGAAGACAGAGCAGGTTTTGGAGAACTTGTTGAGTTTCAGGTGGTTATTTAACAGATTTAGAAATGTAGGCCTAGTTCTAAGAGGCTGCTAGTTGGAATTCATCTCTATAAAGATAAAAGCTAAAGGCCAGGCGTGATGGGTCACGCCTGTGATCTCAGCACTTTGGGAGGCTGAGGTGGGCAGATCACAAGGCCAGGAGATCGAGACCATCCTGGCCAACATGGTGAAACCCCCAATCTGGCACCAGAGCAAGACTCCATCTCAAAAAAAAAAAAAAAAAGATAAAAGATAAAGTCTTGGAATGGGTTAGACTGCCACGGGCAAAGTATAGAGAGAGAACCGAGGTCAGAACTTGGAGATATGCTGCATTTCAGGTAGAAGGGGAACAGAGGCCACAGAAGGATCCAGAAAAGGAGCATTTAGTGGAGGTAAGGAAAGAATTGGGAGAATGTAATATCACCAAAGGCAAACAAAAAGTGAGTCATATGCTGCAGAGTCAGAGACCAGAGAGGAAGCCCCTGGGTTTTGCAACAGATATCTACCGCTCATCCTCCAAATGGCCATTTTCTGTAGATATCGGAGATAACAAAGAGTAAGTAATAGATGAGGAAAGGCAGGCAAGGAGGACAATGGTGAAGGTAAAGAAGATTGTATAGCAGCTCAAGAGCATAACATAAAGAAAAGTTATTCTGCTGCTGTCCTATTTTTAGAATGAGAGGAACTGGACCATGATTAAAAAGTATGGGAAAGAACTCGATTGAACTGGAGAACAAGAGAGAGGATAAGCAGAAGGGTTATCTTTAGAGATGAGGTTGGATATTTCTTCCTTTGGGTTTAGAGGGAAGCAGAAGCTGGGTGAGTCTTCAGAAGACTGCTGAGGAAGCTGATTGGTAGATGGTTTGCGATTTTCCTTAGAAGAAAAAAAAGCAAGATGAATACATTCTAGAGATCTGCTGTGTAACACAGGGCTAGGCTATAGTGAACAACACTATATTGTTTGCTTAAAATTTATTAAGAGAGTAGATCTCAGGCCGGGCGCGGTGGCTCAAGCCTGTAATCCCAGCACTTTGGGAGGCCAAGGCGGGTGGATCATGAGGTCAAGAGATCGAGACCATCCTGGT
>NW_016107428.1:7083824-7123283 GCF_001604975.1 Cebus imitator
TAAAAAGAAGAAGAAAGTAAGAGTTGAAGTTGAAGTGCTATGTAGGGGCTTAGGGCAGAAGTACAGACTTGAGAGAAATTTTTAAATTAAAAATTAAAGTTAATAAAAAATTTAACTTAAAAATCTAAAATTTAGAATTTGAATTTTTAGAGCTAGGTGGTGATGATGATGACAATAGTTAATATTTGTTACATGATCATGATATGTCAGGTAATATGCTAAGGACTACACATGCATTATTTCCTTTGGTACAAACTGTTACCCTATGATGGTGGTTAGTGTTATTATTTCCATTTTGAAGATAAGGAAACAAGCAGGGGAAGTAGGTGTACCATACTCAAGGCCAGACGTTATCTTATGAGAGCTAGGATTAGGATCCAGGCAGCAGCAGGCTGACTCCAAAACTTAGAGTCTTAATCATTTTGATATAATAAGCACAATAAATTTAAAGGCAATTTAGAAAGTTATATGAAAATCAAAATGCAGTACTGTACAAATGATGGTTTTGTTCTCTTTCTATAGCTCCATGAAATTTTTGCTCATGTTCCAGATTGACGTGGGCATGGGGAGGAATGTGGGAATGTAAGAAAGAACCATCATTATCCCTAGTGACTTCAGGGTCTTCCATCCCTTTATGCTGTGCCTTGAGGACAGGCTTCAGCAACTTTTTAGAAGTGATGTGCCAAAGTTTATTGATACATTCCTGCCTGGGGGACTGGAGGGACAGTTGCAGTTACTACCTGCAAGTCTGTAAGACCAAGCCCAATGAATGCTGCCAAGTGGACAGACTGAATCCTTTAGTAGATGTGCTTTTAGAGACACATGGAGAACATGGATATATTATCCAAATAAGAGCAAGAGATGATCAGGAGAGAGAGGGAAAATGAAGTCGATTTCATGTCAGGGCAGGCTCCTCTTACCCTTTGAGAAATAACCAGTAACTCAAGAGTAATCATAGAGTAATTCATTATCAGCTAGTTCAGAGAATGTTAAAGCTGGAAGAAGGCTAGTAATTGTTTAAGTCCATTAAGTCCTTTTTGGAGTCATTTATCCTTTTAAAAGTCAGAAGCTATGGACTCAGCTATACCCCCTCACACACGCATACAGATTTTGCATATTATTTCAGGGAATTCCCACATTCTCAGAAGATTAACCATGGGTCTTGAACAAGGAGTTCAAGTTAGGAATGCTGATCTAATTTAAAGCTCTCAGTTTAAAGAAAAGGAACAATATTATTAGAAGTTAATATTTAAATGGTAAATAGCTGCCAGCCAAAAGATACCATCTTACTAGAGCTGAGATTACAACACAGGCGGCAGCAGCAGGCTGACTCCAAAACCCATAGTCTTAATCGCTTTACTACAATAAACAGAATAAATCTAAAGGCAATTTAGAAAGTTATTAAGAAAATCAAAATACAATGCTGTGCAAATAATGGTTTTGTTTGAAAAGACAAAGGCAAGAGAAAAGACAAATATCTCAAAGTATTTCTGCTTCCTCTAATATTTTTCTTTGACGTTGAGTTTTTTACTCATTTGATTGGATCTCTTTACATAGAATTAATGTTTTTTAATATTACAGGTAAATTCACTTCTTTTTTCTTCTGTTAATGAGCTCCAAATTAGTGAGGTTCACCAGGCCACTGATAGGCTGCTTGTTTATAAATCACACACCTTTTAGAGTTGGACACTCCCCTCCAAAACTTTCTTACCTCTTAAAGTGATTTCTAAAGGTGACTTCTCACCTCTTTTCTTCAAAACAGAGAACGGATGACTGAAGAGTCCAAAGTGGAAGCAGAATTGCATGCTGAACACATAGAAACTCTAAGAAAGCAGTTTCAAACCGAGAGAGAAACTGCAAAGAAAGTGGCACAACGGGAAGTGGCTGAGGTATAGAGTCATGAGAGAAGTTTCTCTCTTGGTGAATACCTCTTAGGAGGATAAGCAGCTCCAAGATTTCAGAGAATGGCTGCAGTTGTTCTTTGACTCTTCTCATCCCCTTTTGACCAGCAAGCCAGATGTAATTGAGACCTCTCTGTAAAGCAACACACAGGAAAAAAGTTTCTGACAGATAATTCTCTGCCCAACAAAGGAGTACCTTGATAGGAGATTTTCCATCAGAGTGATAACCAAGAGGGATAGAGGAATAAGACTGCCATGTCATAGACAGAAATGAAATCATCTCTCTTCTCAGTTCACTTAACTGGCCTCTATTCTGCATCTACCATTTCCTGAGAGAGACAGGGAAAACACTAGAAGATATGGTCCATGCCCTTGTGTGTGCCAAATGACCCTTGTTTGTGATCTCCACTCTGGACATGAGGCAAATAGGGAAAGCATCAGAGAACTTTCTTGTGTAGCTAGAGGCTGTGTGCAATTTTGAAGGAATTCAAAGTAAGAGAAAGTTTATTTTAGGCCATTTGGTTGATAGAAGAAGGAAAGCTTAATGAGAGTACAGGATTGAGACTAGCAGAGATGACAGGGCTGGACACCTTACAAAACAGCACAGGCCAAGCTTACTTACAAAAATGAACAGGACATGTTAGCAGATGAAAAGTAGCCTGTCTTGATTAGAGCAGAGACTTTGGAAAATGTTAGAGAAAGAGTGTTAACTTACATGGAACCACCTGATGGATGGCCTTAGTTATGGAAATGTTGGATGTGAACTCTTAAGTAGAGATGGAGTACTACTTAAGAGTGAGCAGGGGGTGGCAAGATAGAAGCATGAGTTTAGGAAGGTTAATATAACAGCAGAATACAGTGGAGAAGAATAAAAAGAAACTGGAGGCATGGAGGCTCAAGAAAACTATAACAGTTAATTTGAGTATTAGATGATTAGGGCCAAGCAAAGTAGTTCAGTTGAAAAATAGAGAAAAGCCAATAGAAAAATCATCAAACAGGCCGGGCAAGGAGACTCACCCCTGTAATTCCAGCACTTTGAGGGGCCAAGGCAGGTGGATCACCTGAGGTCAGAAGTTTGAGACAAGCCTGGCCAACATGGTGAAACTCCATCTCTACTAAAACTATAAAATATTAGCCGGGCACGGTGGTAGGCGCTATAATCCCAGCTACTCAGAGGAGGCTGCGGCATGAGAATCACTTGAACCCAGGAGAAGGAGGTTGCAGTGAGCTGAGATCGCACCACTGCACTCCAGCTCCGGCGACAAGAGTGAGACTCCATCTCAAAAAAAGAAAAATCATCAGACAGACATTAAATGTTGTATCATGGAGAGGGAGGGATTAAAATAATTCCTTGGTTGGCATGGATGGTCTGTGTTTCACCAAATTTGTTACATTTAGTAGTTGCAGTTGATGGAAACTATTCACAAAATCAAACTCAAATAATGGTATATAAAACAATTTTGTGAATTGCAAAGCACTATATAAATATAAATGTTATAAAAAGCAAATTCTGCTTTTTATAGAAGAATTAGGGAACATAAAGATGTGCTAACTGTAGAAGTGTACCTTTAGTTGAGAATAATTACAAAACTGAAATCCTTTGAAGAAGGATGAGTGACAGTGAAGAACAGTGAAAGCGTGACAGCAGTGAGAAGTTGGCAGCACCGATAGGCTCACGGAGCGCTGCCTGAGTCCCAGCTCTGCATCTTACTGTGTATTAATTTATTGTCTGAATAAGTGACTTAATTTCTGAGTTTCAGTTTCCTCAATCATAACATGTAAACCATCACAACTACTTTCCAAGTTTGTTTTGAGAATTAAATGGGAAAGCATTTGTAAAGTAATTATCGCAGTGCCTGAAACTTAATCAGTACAAAGTAAATGATAGTTGTTAGGGCTTATCCAGTTTTAGAAAGGCTGTGATTGAAACAGTGGACTGTCTAACAGGAAGTTAGTTGGGTAGTAATAAAAGACTGTAGTGTAAAATTAGGATCTAAAAGAAGGAACTAGTATAGAGAGAAAAGGTACAGACACCCTTGACTTCACTCTTTGCTGTTTTAAATGCTGCCAGCCATAGAGAATACCACCTTCCTGTTTTCTCCCTTCTCAACTACCTCTTGGTCCTAAAGTTTTCAAGTGGCACTGCTTTAACAGCATATTAGAAGGACGGAACTCTGTAAAATTATTTAAGTAACTATGCAGTTTTTTTCACGGGAGAAATTAAAATCCTTAAGAACAAAAAACAAAATTATAAAAATGTGTGCCATGACAGTCAATAGCTGACAGATATTTATAGAAACTGCCATATAATTCATTTTCATTTCTTCAGACTGAGGTTACAAGTGACAGAAAGAGAATAGCTTATAGCATGATAATCACAGAGTAATTATTGTGTGCCAGACTCTACTTCTTTCTCCATATGATCTTATTTGTTATTTGTATCCTATGAGTTAGGCTATACACACACTGATCAGATGATGAACCTGAGGCTTAAGATAGTTAATTGCCTCAAAACACTGAGCTAGTAAGTGGTGAAGCTGATATTTGGACTGAAATCTGACTCCAAAGCCAGGCTCTTAAAATGCAAATACTGAATATACATTTACATTCTTTATTCCAAGAAAGATTTTGTTCTTTAGTGATAAAAATTGTGAAAACCACTTGGTCTGTTGCTCCATAAATCTGCTTAATCAGACATTATTGCCATACTAATGCTCCTTTTAAAAAGAAAGATCCAAAGACAAATAGGACAAAACTAAGTGAGCTTCTGTTAATGGAAAGTAAAAATGTTTCAATTTTTTCCTTTGTGTTTTAAGCTGAAGAAAGCCCTTGATGAAGCTAACTTCAGATCAGTGGAAGTGTCCCGGACCAACCGAGAGCTGCGACAGAAACTTGCAGAGCTAGAGAAAATGCTAGAAAGTAACAAGGAGAAAATAAAGAATCAGAAGGCCCAAATTAAGCTCCACTTGTCAGCTAAGGCGAACAATGCTCAGAATATAGAAAGGATGAAGGTTATAAGAGAAACCTCTTCTCACTTCCTGGGTACCCTGTGAGGATGTGGGCAGTCAGTGGTATCTGGGGAAGGCAGGTTTTAGAACCCTACCCGCCCCATGTTTTCTCTGGGAGTTACAGCCAGTTGCCTTTGGGGAGACTCTTTTTTCAGTGGAGACACTGCTGTGTAAATGTTTGATTTCTCATTTGCTGCCAGTGTCACATTCTGGCTCCCCATCTGTCCCTTCCGTGTTGATTGTATTGGACTTTACTCTTTCAGGATCAGTGGGCCAGATGGGAAAGAAAGCTCAGCCGGAACTGGTAACTTTGGGTCTCATATTGGATTCTGTCTGTCATCCCATAGGCAAAAAGAGCAAGCCAGTTTTTCCACTGATCATCTTTTTATGTTACTTTCCATTTACTTTTAGCAAATAGAAACAGAATTGAAGCAAATGGAGCTAATTAAGGATCAATATCAGAAAAAAAACTTTGAACAGGTAGATGATTTCCATATACTCTATGTTTACCTGTCATGCAAAATCTCAAACTTGGAGGGTGTTCACTAAATGTCTCCATCTTTGTATTCTTCCAGTCTTTGAGTATCCAGAGATTCGTGTGTGAAATGACTAACCTGCAGAAAGAGATGCAGATGTTGGCCAAGAGCCAATATGATGCCTCAGTACGGAATAAACAACAGGAGCAGCACCTAGAAGCAGAGCGGAAAATAAGGCAGGAGCTAGAGAATCGGTGCCAGGTGAAAGGTTTCCTAAGATTTATCTTAAGGATGATTAGCAAATGGCATGTGCCAAAGCCCAGCAGTATTGGACCTAGACTTTCTAGACTCTACAGAAGACAACACACATTTACAAATTGTTTATCTTAGCTAAGTCCTTAGAATAACAGTATGGAGGAAGAAGGCCGTAGTTTGAATGTGGCAAATGTTCTCCGTTTTCAGTTTAATAAAAGTCAATGTCAATTTTTAAAGAACATTTAGAGCTTACATATGTAAAGTATCAGTTACCTAAGTAAGACTTTTTACTCTGAACTGAATTTTATAGCCTTTCAGGAGCTTTATACACCTTATTTCTTCTCCTAGCACAGATACACCTGTTGCTGTTACAGGACTCTTAGGTATTCCTAAATGAATAAAAAGCGTAACATCATATCACTGAAAAGGGACTTCAAGAGATCTCTGAGCTCTTGTCTTCCAATAGGGTTTGTCATGAGAAGTATCTTCCCAGTTCTGAAAAGAGATTAATCACTTTCCTCAACAGAATCCATAACTGAAAAATCAAAATGTGTAATCATATCCACATATGTAGACTATGGGCTAAACTGAAAATCACAGTTTTCATCTCATATGTTGGCAGCACCTGAAGTTAGAAGGCACTCCATCCTACTTTCATCTTTGGTTGCCCATTTGTTATAATAGTGAAGCATTTGGCTCCGATGGCACATTGGAAGTTTATAAAAATCTTTGTATCACATTTTCAGAAATTAGAAGAAACTGTCAGACACCTGAAGAAATGTAAAGAGGCAACAGAGAATAAACTGAAAGAAGCCAGTGTCGAATCAGAACAGGTGAGCCAGACCCAGACAAGCCAGACTTGGACATGTTTCCTTCAACACAGCAACCCTGAAACAACCCAAGTCAATGTGAAATCCTTCATTAACATAGTTGTCAGGAATGCAATAGGCAAGAACCAATAACTTCCTAAGTGTAGTCTCTATTGTAAAGAGTGATTTTTAGATTAGGGGTCTGTGTCTTGATGATAGATGGTAGATAACAATGCTAAAATATTAAACCTGAAGTCCAAGTCTCCCTACTAAATATAAGGGAAGTCCAGCATGTGTGTGGATTTTCACGCATTATTATTTGGCATGACCGTACTGAAAGTAGATGCTCTTTGTTCAATCAATCAATAACTAAAAAAGTAAAGTAGTCCCTAATTAACTAATTTGTGTATTTGTTTTCTGTATTCTAAACTTAAATTGGCCTTTTGTGGAGTATTTCAAAATCATACTTTTTTTTTTTTTTTTAAACAGAGTCTCTTTCTATCACCAGGCTGGAGTGCATGGTGTACCACCATGCCCAGCTAATTTTTTTTATTTTTTTTTAGAGATGAAGTTTCACCATGTGGCCAGGCTGGTCTTGAACTCCTGGACTCAGGTGATCCACCAGCCTTGGCCTCCCAAAGTGCTGTGATTCCAGGTATGAACCACCACACCTGGCTCATGAACTACTACATTCTTAAGAGTCTTTTATATATTTTTTTCATTTTCAAAGACATCTTGTACTTTCATTCTTAATTTTCTCCTGGGCCCTCTCTTATATTACTTCACATCCAGGAAACATTAACAAATACATGAAAAGCAGCAAGTCTGCAATGCATTCTTTTTATTTTTTATTTTACTTTAGGTGTATACTATATCCAACATTTCTCCCCATGTTATCCCTCCCCACCCCCTGCTGTCCCTCCCCTACCCCCTCTACTGCCCCCAGTGTGTGATGCTCCTCTCCCTGAGTCCATGTGTTCTTATTGCTCAACACCCATCTATGAGTGAGAACATGTGGTGTTTGGTTTTCTGTTCTTGTGTCAGTTTGCTGAGAATGATGACTTCCAGATTCATCCAAGTCCCTGCAAAGGACACGAACTCATCGTTTTTTATGGCTGCATAGTATTCCATGGTGTATATGTATCACATTTTCTTTGTCCAGTCTATCATTGATGGGCATTTGGGTTGGTTCCAGGTCTTTGCTATTGTACACAGGGCTGCAATGAACATACGTGTGCATGTGTCTTTACAGTAAAATGATTTATGATTCTTTGGGTATATACCCAGTAATGGGATTGCTGGGTCAAATGGAATTTCTGTTTCTAGATCCTTGAGAAATCGCCACACTGTCTTCCACAATGGTTGAACTAATTTACACTCCACCAACTGTGTAGGAGTGTTCCTTTTTCTCCACATCCTCTCTAGCATCTGTTGTCTCCAGATTTTTTAATGATTGCTGTTCTCACTGGTGTGAGATGGTATCTCAATGTGGTTTTGATTTGCATTCCTCTAATGACCAGTGATGATGAGCATTTTTTCATATGTTTGTTGGCTTCATATATGTCTTCTTTTGAAAAGTGTCTGTTCATATCCTTTGCCCACTTTTCAATGGGGGTTTTTTTTCTTGTATGTCTTTTAGTTCTTTGTAGATTCTGAGTATTAGCCCTTTGTCAGATGGGTAGATTGCATTGCAAAAATTTTTTCCCATTCTGTTGGTTGCCGGTTCGCTCTAATGATGGTTTCTTTTGTTGCACAGAAGCTCTGAATTTTAATTAGATTCCAATTGTCTATCTTGGCTTTTGTTGCCATTGCTTTTGGTGTTTTAGTCATGAAGTCCTTGCCTATGCCTATGTCCTGGATGGTTTTACCTATGTTTTCTTTTAGTGTTTTTATGGTGTTATGTTTTATGTTTAAATCTTTAATCCATCTGGAGTTAATTTTAGTGTAAGGTGACTGGAAGGGGTCCAGTTTCTGCTTTCTGCACATTGCTAGCCAGTTTTCCCAACACCATCAATGCATTCTTGAACCCCTCACTCAGAAATTACTCTCACGTATAGGTTGTTAAGTATGTTGTGCAAATAGGTTGCAAAGAACATGCAGTCAGAATTTGGGTCTTTTAATTTCTAAGTAAAAAGTCTGCAACTAATATACAAAAAATACTTGTAACTTTCTTTGTGTCTTTTAATGGTGACATTTATATGTTCAGATAACAGCTAACCTGGAAGAAGCTCATCGCTGGTTTAAGCACAGGTTTGATGGTCTACAACTTGAGCTGACAAAAAACCAGTTACAGAGGCCTTCCGGGGAAGACAGGTGTCAGGAAGAGGTAAGATTAAGACATGGATGTCTTAAACAATTTTCTACTTGTTGCTTCTCAGATTTCTAATTACTGAAGTTCTGTCGTCATCTCACTATTCTCTCCATTCATCTTCCGTTTCTTTACACTAATGCTAGGAAACCAGTTTTTTTTCTTACAAAGTTCCACCTGTCACAGACTTTTTAGATTAAAATCACCTGTTTTCATGAATAAATGACATGTATAGAGGCAAAACAGGTACAGATTGCTGCAGTTAGCTTTGAACAGTCAGTGTTAGGTGTATTTTCTTTCCAACAGGACCAAGATGTAAGACATGATGTCATGTCCAGTCAATGTGTTCTGCGTCGATGGGAGAAAAAACAGAATCTTAGGCCCATGCCTAAGAAGTATCATTCTGAGGTACAGAGGAAGTGATGTCCTTGACAAGGGCACTTCTTCATGTGTAGCTCCACTCCATGATTCCACGAGCCCAGCAGCCAGGGCTGTCCTGTTTCTACAGTCATAAGAACGTGAAGTCTTTGATGTGGGCTGAAGATTTCAGACCTGAGTTTATAATTTTATGAACTCTTATATTAGTACAAAACTACTCCTTTTTTTGTGTGTGTCCCTTTTCACATTTTCCACCCAATAAATTTATGTTAATTTGTTGAATGATAGGAGATGGTGTTGCATGATTCTTGTCTGTTTTTCTAACAAGTATGTTTTATAAAAAAGTTTTTAGCAAGGTTCTAAATGATATTGCTACTAAATGATATGATACTTTGTTTCAATGATGTGTCCTACTCCAACATGTAGTAGATAATTCCTGGAAATAGAATTGTGTGAAAAATGGTAGACTCCTTACTGTCTTGTAAACTTACTTCTGAGTTGGGTAATTACCAGCATATCTTTTTTTCTTTTTTTCTTTTTGAGATGGAGTCTTGCTCTGTTGCCAAGCCGGAGTCCAGTGGCACGATCTTGGCTCACTGCAACCTCCACCTCCCAGGTTCAAGCGATTCTCCTGCTTCAGCCTCCTGAGTAGCTGGGACTACAGGCATGCGCCACCACACCCAGATAATTTTTGTATTTTTAGTAAAGATCGGTTTTCACCATGTTGGCCAGGATGGTCTTGATCTCTTGACCTCGTGATCTGCCCACCTTGGCCTCCCAAAGTGTTGGGATTACAGGCATGAGTCACCATGCCTGGCCCAGCATATCTTTTAAAAGGCTAATATCTCTGTTCTCAAATAAGGCATTTCAGAGATTATGTTTACAGCTTGCTTGGTCATTAAAAAAGTTATAGAATGCAGCAGTCTGTTCTGCTCAGGGAGACTATGCCTGACCAACATAGCTCTTCCTTACTGTAATTAAACAATAAGTTCAGCTTTGTCTTTTTATTTCAGATGTTGAGTGGTGGATTAGGTAATCCAGATTTAACATATGTAAGTGGATGGCATAATACCTGGCTTAATTAATACTCAAGTAATCATAGCTACTGCTGATATTATCAGGACCTAAATCAAGTAAGCAATCATGAAACTGGAAATAATATCAAATATAAGACTGTAAAAGGTTGATGAGCCTACCACTCAACATCTGATATAAAAGACAAAGCGGAATTTATTGCTTACTATATAGTAAGGGAGAACCTGTTGTTCAGGCACAGTCCTTGAGCAGAGCAGACTGTTAATCTCATATAGGTTTTTTGGAAATAATGGAATTCATATCAAAATCTATAGAGTGTGGTTACTAGAGTGAGACTATTCATTGATCACATTCAGGAACATGTAAATTGGAGTGGGTCCATTTCTGTTTGACCTTAGGAAGAAAGGACTCTCACTGGTTTTCAGGTTTGTAAAAGCATGTACAAAAAGGCAGGTTGGTCGGGTGCAGTGGCTCACCCCTGTAATCCCAGCACTTTGGGAGGCCAAGGCAGGAAAATCACTTGAGGCCAGGAGTTCGAGACCAGCCTAGCCAACATGGTGAAAGCCTGTCTCTACTAAAAATACAAAAATTAGCCAGGTTTGGTGGTGCATACCTGTTGTACCAGCTACTTGAGAGGCTGAGGCACAAGAATCACTTGAACCCAGGAGCTGGAGGTTATAGTGAGCCAAGATCATGCCAGTGCGCTCCAGCCTGGGCAACAGAGCTAAGTTCTGTCTCAAAAAGGGAAAAAAGGCAAGTTGGCATTGATCTAGTGGACAAGTTAAAAACTGGTAAAAACTGGTAGTTAAAACTAGCTGCTTATTCTCATGGCTTCTAAACAGTCTATTTTTGGGAGGATGTAAATGTTTTATTCTTTGTGCCCCTTTGGTGCTTATAACATCATATGTTAGTTCAGTGGCTCTGTAGAAGCATTTGAGACTGAACAACAGACATCAAACAACTATTTTGTTAACCAAGGTATATATGAGGTGTTAGCACTGGTGCATACACCTCTCTGGTTGGAAAAAGAAAATAATTCATGGCTTATTTTATTACCTATAACTACTTTGGTTCTGTGGTTTGAATGTGTCCCCTCCAAAATTCATGTTGAAACTTAATTCTTACTGTGGTGGTATTAAGTGGGGGGCTTTCAGGGTCTCTGGGGAAGTGTTATTAAGTGGGAGGCATTTGGGGCTCTGCCCTCAGGAATGCAGTAGTGCCTCATTAAAGGGCTGGAGGGAACTAGCTTAGGCCATTTTGCCCTTCTGCCTTCTACCATGTGAGGACACAGCAACAAGGTGCCACCTTAGAAACAGGGGACGAAGACCTCATTAGACATCAAATCTGCAAACACCTTGATCTTGGACTTCCCAGCGTCCCAAATTGCAAGAAATAAACGTCTGTTTTTTATAAATTACTCAGTCTCAGCTATTTTGTTATAGCAGCAGAAAAAGACTAAGAAGATGCCTGGTTAAGAAAAATTTAAATTATTTGCTGTATCTCCAAGGGTTGGGCTGTGTTATTTACTGGGTCAGCTGAATTGAAGGAACACATTTTTATG
The DNA here is from genome assembly GCF_001604975.1 of Cebus imitator. Classification (NCBI taxonomy): domain Eukaryota; kingdom Metazoa; phylum Chordata; class Mammalia; order Primates; family Cebidae; genus Cebus; species Cebus imitator. The sequence goes on from NW_016107428.1 coordinate 7,095,556, forward strand.
GTGTCCTCAAGTTGTCAAACTCCTATAGGATAGGTCACTATCCTCAGGAGTTGAAATGGTTTGGCTCTGTGTCCCCACCCAAATTTCCTGTTGAATTGTAATTCCCAGTGATGGAGGACGAGGGGCCTGGTGGAAGGTGATTGGATTATGGGGGCAGTTTTCCCCCTTGCTGTTCTTTTGATAATGAGTGACTTCTCACAAGATCTGGTTGTTCAAAAGTGTGTAATACCTCCCTGTTCACTTGCTCTCTCCTGCTGCCATGTGAAGACGTGTTTCCCTTTTGCCCTTCCGCCATGATTATAAGTTTCCTGAGGCTTCCCCAGCCATGCTACTGTACAGCCTGTGGAACTGTGAGTCAATTAAGCCTCTTTTCTTTATAAATTACCCAGTCTTGGGTAGTTCTTTATAGCAATGTGAGAATGGAGTAATTGAGGAGTCTCCCTAAAAAGGGATCTGTCCCTTTGGACTCTTTATAAAGATATGTAGTCAATTGAGGGTATTGGGGAATTATAACCTTAAAACAGCCTAACCAGGAGCCCCCCAGAGTAATTAACCTTGGACCATGGTTGGCATTGAAAACCTTGGTGCTGAATTCCATAAAGGAAAAAGATCCTACTTAACTACACCAGGGAGATGATTAACCTTCATGGATTGTAAATGTATTATCCCTTATGTTGTCATGACAGTCACAGTTATATGACAAGAATATTTATATCCTGCTTTTCCAGAACAAGGACATTTTAGTCACTTAGGCATTGTCCTTAAAGGATATCATTATTGATATGGTTAATGTAACATACCTTTATATTATTTTTTAGATTGTCTATACTAGATTGGGAGAAAGATACAGTTAGATTGATAATCATTTTTAGTAAAGCTTATATTTGTTATAAGAGGTATTATGATAGCTAAATCACAACTACCTAAGCTTAAACCAGTAAATAGAGAAGTATGATCAACAGAATAATAGACAAAGGTACGTTAAAGAGAATGTGACAGAAGAATCTTGTTCGGATGGTCTTAGGCAGAAGCCACCTGTTTTGTGTGGTTATCTGCTTGTTCTGAGGCTTTTGGGTTAGCAGTCAACTTGTGCAGATCATCTTCTGAAAGCCCTTCAGAGAACTTTGGGATCTCTAATAACTTTTTGATTCTATTAAGACCTTTTCTATTTCTCCAGAGGATTGAAGTGATATGAGCAATAAGGATTTGTTTAAAAGGCAAAGCTTTTATAATTCAAATCATGGAAAACCATTCCAACTTGATGCATCTCTGGAAACACAAACTCTGATCCTTTTTTAGCCATTGTGAATGCTGGCTTTTTGACAAGGGAGTGCTTCCACTCATCCAGAAAATAAATATACCGTTATTAATATATATAACACACATAGAATGAAGTAGTTATATAAAATCCATTTGAATATACTCCAAGAGTCTTTTAGGGTATGGTTCTAGTTCATACCCCACCTTTATAATTTTTCCAAATTAATTTCACTACAGATAGATATTATCTGGTGACATTCTTCGCCATACTCAAAAAGTTTCTATTAGTGATTAGTATTGTGGAAACTTTTTCTCTACTGTGATAGGTTGTTTTATAGAGGATTTTAACAAGTGTCTGTTTGAAGATTTTTTTTCCTTCAACTTATTTTAAGTTCAGGGGTATATGTGCAGGGTGTACAGGTTTGTTACCTAGATAAACGTGTGCGATGATGGTTTGCTGCACAAATCATTCCATCACCTAGGTATTAAGTCCAGCATCCATTAGCTATTCTTCCTGATGGTCTCTCTTCCCTCACTCTACCCCTTACAGGTCCTAGTGTGTGTTGTTGCTGCCCATGTGCCTATTTGTTCTCATCACTTAGCTCCCACTTAAAAGTGAGAACACATGATGTATGGTTTTCTGTTTCTGTTTTTTGGCTTTCTGTTTTTCTGGTTAGGATTACCTCAGCTATCAGCCTCTTTTTTGGTCCCATATGAATTTTAAGATAGTTTTTTTCCAGTTTTTTAGTTTGCAGAGGATAATGGCTTCCAACTTCATCTATGTCACTGCAAAAGACATGATCTTTTTTTTTTCATGGCTGCATAGTATTTCATGGTGTTTATGTACCACATTTTCTTTATCCAGTCTGCTATTAATGGGTTAATTCCATGTATTTGCTATTGTGAATACTGTTGCAGTGAACATACACATGCATGAATCTTTATAACAGAATGATTTATGTTCCTTTAGGTATATTTCTAGTAATGGGATTGCTGGGTCGAATGGTATTTCTGCCTCTATGACTTTGGGGAATTTCCACACTCTGTTTCACAATGGTTGAACTAATTTACATTCCCACCAACAGTGTAAATACTTTCCTTTTTTTCTGCCACCTCACCAGCATCTGTTGTTTTTTGACTTTTTCATAACAACCATTCTGATTGGCATGAGATGGTATCTCATTGTGGTTTGGATTTTCATTTCTTCAGTGATGAGTGATGTTGGCCACATGTATGTTTTACTTTGCGAAGTATCTGTTCCTGTTCTTTGCCTACTTTTTAATGGGGTTGTTTGTTTTTTTCTTGTAAATTTGTTTAAGTTCCTTGTAGACTCTGGATATTAGACCTTTGTCAGAGGGATTAGATTGCAAAAATTTTCTGCCATTTTGCAGGTTGTCTGTTCACTCCGATAGTAGTTTCTTTTGCTGTGCAGAAGCTCTTTGGTTTAATTAGATCCCATTTGTCAATTTTTGCTTTCATTGTGATTGCTTTTGGTATTTTTGTCATGAAATCTTTGCCCGTGCCTATGTTCTAAATGATGTTGCCCAGATCTTCTGTTAGCGTTTTTATAGTTTTGGGCTTTACATTTAAGTCTTTAGTCCATTGTTAGTTAATTTTTGTATATGGTTTAAGGCAGGGGACCAATTTCAATTTTTTGTATATGGCTAGCCAGCTATCCCAGCACCATTTGTTGAATAGGGAATCCTTTCCCCATTGCTTGTTTTTGTCAGGTTTGTCGAAGATCAAATTGTTATAGGTGTGTGGGCTTATTTCTGAGTTCTCTATTCTATTCTATTGGTCTATGTATCTGTTCTTGTCATGCTGTTTTGGTTACTGTAACCTTGTAGTATAGTTGGAAGTAGGGTAATGTGATGGTCCGGCATTGTTCTTGTTGCTTAGGATTGCCTTAGCTGTTCAGGGTCTTTTTTGGTCCCATATGAATTTTAAAATAGTTTTTTCTAATTTTGTGAAGACCGTCAGTGGTAGTTCAATGGGTATAGCAGTGAATCTATAAATTACTTTGGACAGTATGGCCATTTTCATGATACTGATTCTTCGTATCCATAAGCATGGATGGTTTTTCCATTTGTTTATGTTTTCTGATTTATTTGAGCAGTGGTTTGTAATTCTCCTTAAAGAGGTCCTTCACTTCCCTTATCAGCAGTATTCCTAGGTACAGCTAGTGCTTGACTTACGACCACTATTGGGACCGGCAGACTGGTCGTAACACGATTTGGTTGTAAGTTGAGTAGGCTATATGTATAGTTGAAATGGTGCACGCGGAGATGGCAGTGCTGCCAGAAGCTGGTCCGCACTGTCGTACGCCCAGCTGGGCAATGTTTGCACTGCCAGACGCGGAGCAGTCCTGGCTAGCGATTGTGGTCGTAAAGTCGAATGGTTGTAAGTTGCATAGGTTGTAAGTCGATCAATACCTGTATTTTATTCTTTTTATAGCAATTGTGAATGGCATTTTATTCATGATTTGGCTCTCTGCCTGCCTGTTGGTGGTGTATAGGAATGCTAGTGATTTTTGCACATTGATTTTGTATCCTGAGACTGCTGATGTTGCTTAACAGCTTAAGAAACTTTTGGGCCAAGACAATGGGATTTTCTAGATACAGAATCATGTCCTCTGCAAACGAAGATAATTTGACTTCCTCTCTTCCTATTTCTTTCTCTTGCCTGATTGTCCTGGCCACAACTTCCAACATTGTGTGGATTGAGAGCATTCCTGTCTTGTACCAATTTTCAAGGGGAATGCTTCCAGCTCCTGCCCATTGAGTATGATGTTGGTTGTTGGTTTGTCATGGATGACTCATTATTTTGAGATCTGTTGCTTCAAAACCTAGTTTACTGAGAGTTTTTAACATGAAGCGATGGTGAATTTCATTGAAGGCCTTTTCTGAGTCTATTGCGATAATGTGGTTTTTGTCTTTAGTTCTGTTTATGTGATGAATCACTTTTACTGATTTGCATGTGTTGAACCAAGCTTGTATTCCGGGGATGAAGGTCACTTGGTTGTGGTAGATAAGCTTTTCTATGTGCTGCTGGATTTGGTTTGCCAGTATTTTGTTCAGGATTTTTGCATCAGTGTTCATCAAGGATATTGGCTTAGAGTTTTCTCTTTTTGTTGTACCTCTGCCGGTTTTTGGTATCAGAATGATGCTGGCCTCATTTAATGAGTTAGGGAGGAGTTCCTCCTTTTCAAGTTTTTGGAATCATTTCAGTAGACATGGTAGCAGCTGTTTATGTCTGGTAGAATTTAGCTGTGAATCTTTCTGGTCCTGGGGTTTTTTTGGTTTGTAGGCTATTACTGCCTCAATTTCCAGACTTGTTCTTGGTCTGTTCAGGAATTCATTTTCTACCTGGCTTAGTCTTGGGAAGGGTGTATGTGTCCAGAAATTTATCTGCTGCTTCTAGCTTTTCTAGTTCATGTTCACAGAAATGTTTACAGTATTCTCTGATGGTTGTTTATATTCCTGTGGGGTCAGTGGTAATATCCCTGTTATCATTTCTGATTGTGTTTGATTCTTCTCTCTACTTCTTTAGCCAGTAGTCTATTTTTTTCAAAAACCAGCTCCTTGATTCATTGATTTTTTTTTTTTGAAGGGTTTTTCATGTCTCTTATCTCTTTCAGTTCAGGTCTGATCTTGGTTATTTCTTGTCTTCTGCTAGTTTTTTAATTTGTTTGCTCTTGGTTCTCTAGTTCTTTTAGTTGTGATATGAGACTGTTAACTTTATATCTTTTTAATTTTTTGATGTGGGCATTTTAGTGCCATAAATTTTCCTCTTAACACTGCTTTAGCTGCATCCCAGAGATTCTAGTATGTTGTATCTATGTTCTCACTACTTACAAAGAACTTCTTGATTTCTGCCTTAATTTAATTATTTACCCAAGAGTCATTCAGGAGCAGGTTGTTCAGTTTCCATATTGTTGTGTAGTTTTGGGGGAATTTCTTAACCTTGAGCTCTAATTTTATTGTGCTGGGGTCAGAGAGACTGTTATGATTTCAGTTCTTTTGCATTTGCTGAGGAGTGCTTTACTTCCAATTATGTGTTCAATTTTAGAGTAAGTGCAATGTGACGATGAGTACAATGTATATTCTGTTGGTTTTGGGTGGAGAGTTCTGTAGATATCTATCAGGTCCATTTGATCCAGAGCCGAGTTCAGGTCCTGAATATCTTTGCTAATTTTGTCTCAGTGGTCTGTCTAATATTGTCAGTGGGGTGTTAAAATCTTTCACTATTATTGTGTGGGAGTCTAGGTCTCTTTGTAGATCTCTAGCAACTTGCTTTATGAATCTGGGTGCTCCTGGACTGGGTGCATAGGATAGTTAGCTCTTCTTATTGAATTGAACCCTTTACTATTATAGAATGTCCCTCTTTGTCTTTTTTGATCTGCTGGTTTAAAGTCTGTTTTGTTAGAAACTAGAATTATGACCCCCACTGTTTTCCATTTGCTTGGTAAATTTCTCTCCATCCCCTTATTTTAAATCTATGTGTATCTTTTGTTTGTTTTTTGTCTCTTTGAGATGGAGTCTTGCTCTGTTGTCCAGGCTGGAGTGCAGTGGCGTGACCTCAGCTCACTGCAGCCTCCGTCACCTGGATTTAAGCAATTCTTCTGGCTCAGCCTCCTAAATAGCTGATTACAGGCACCCACCACCATGCCCAGCTAATTTTTTTGTGTTTTTAGTAGAGATGGGGTTTCACCATGTTGGCCAGGCTGGTTTGAAACTCCGGACCTCAACCTATATGTGTCTTTGCACATGAGATGGGTCTGTCAAAGACAGCATACTAATGAGTCTTGGCTTATTATCTGGCTTGCCATTCTGTCTTTAATTGGGGCATTTAGTCCATTTACATTTAAGATTATTATTGTTTTGTGTGAATTTGATCCTGTCATCATCATGCTAGTTGTTTATGTGGTTGCTTCATAGTGTCACTGCTTTGTGTACTTCAGTGTGCTTTTTTACTGGCTGGTAACAATTTTTCCTTTCCATATTTAATGCTTTCTTATGGAGCTTTTGCAAGGCAGACTTGGCGGTGATGAATTCCCTTAGCATCTGCTTGTCTGAAAAGGATCTTATTTCTCCTTCACTTATAAAGCTTAGTTTGGCTGGATATGAGATTCTGAGTTGAAAATTTAAACCCATTTATGTTGGAGGTTGCAGAATTTTTTTGTGTGAAAAATCAGACCTTGGTAATGACCTTGAGCAGTAGTATATGAATAACTCCCACAAGCTTAGTGTTCCAGTAATGGAACACTAGACATAAATGGCTTAAGAATATTGATTATTGGTTTCCAATCTCTTCTGCGTTGTAGTGCTTATGCTAAGAGTCCTGCTGATGAGCTTCCCTTTGTAGGTGACCAGGCCTTTCTCTCTGGCTGTCCTTAACATTTTTTCCTTCATTTTAACCTTGAAGAATCTGATGATTATGTGTCTTGGGGTTAATCTCATGAAGTAACTTACTGGGGTTCTTTGCAGTTCCTGAATTTTGAATGTTGGCCTGTTTTGTTCATTCCCTTTCATTTTTTCCCTCTATTCTTGTCTGCCTTTCTCATTTCAGAAAGATAGTCTTCAAGCTCAGAGATTCTTTCCTCACTTGGTCTATTCTGCTGTTGATACTTGTGATTGTATTGTGAAGTTCTTGTGTTGTGTTTTTCAGCTCCATCAGGTCAGTTATGCTCCTCTCTAAACTATTCTGGCTCTCAGCTGCTGTGTTGTTTTATCATGATTCTTAGCTTCTTTGCATTGTATTAGAACAAGCTCCTTTAGCTCAGCAAAGTTCGTTATTACCTACCTTCTGATGCCTACTTCTGTCAATTCAACCATTTTATCCTCAGCCCAGGTCTGTGCCCTTGCTGGAGAGGTGTTGCAGCCATTTGGGGGAGACAAGGCACTCTGACAATTCTTGAGTTTTCAGTGTTTTTGTGTTGATTCTTTGTCATCTTTGTGGCTTATCTACCTTTGATCTTTGAAGTTGCTGAACTTTGAATGGGGTTTTTGTGAGGTCTTCTGTTGTTGCTGTTGTTGTTTTCTATTTGTTTTTCTTTTAACAGTTAGTCTGCTCTTCTATAGGGCTGTTGTGATTTGCTGGGGATCCACTCCAGACCCTAGTTGCCTCCGTTTTTCCCTTACCTGGAGGTATCACCAGTGAAGGCTATGAAATTGCAAAGATGGCAGCCTGTTCCTTCCTCTGGAAGCTCTGTCTTGGGGGTTACTGACAGCCCAAACTGTACCTGTAGGAGGTGTCTGGAGACCCCTTTTGTGAAGTCACCCAGTCAGGAGGAACAGGATCACAGACTTGCATAAAGAAGCAGTCTGGCTGTTTTTTTTTTTTTTTTTGGTAGTGCAGCTGTGCTGTGTTGTGGGGGACCCTTCCTCATCCAGACCATCTGGACTCTCCAGAGTCAGCAGACTGGAGCTGCTGAGTCAACTGAACTGCAGACATAGCAGCTATCCCTGCCCACAGGAACTCGGTCCTTCTCAGACCGACTTCAGCCTGTCACTGCTGGCTGGCTGGAATTCCAAGCCAGTGTGTCTTAACTTGTGAGGTGCCATGGAAGTGGGGCCCACAGAACAACGCTGCTGGCTCCCTGGATTCAGATCCCTTCCTAGGGCTATGTACTGACGGGCCATCCACCTTGCTGGGATCCTGGGGCCAGAGTATGCACAACTCCTGGGTCTCTCTGTGTGCCCCAGTGGCTGCTCTGCCAGGACTCCACATAGCTCTGTATTGGTCGCAAGGCCCTGTTGGCGTGGGCTTATGAGGGGATCTCCTGATCTGCTGATTGCAGAGGTCTGTGGGAGAAGTGTGGTTTCCCAGGTGGGATCGCACAATCACTTACTGCTTCCCTTGGCTGGGGGTGGGGGTTCCTTTGGCTCTGTGTTGCTTCTAGGTGAGCCATCACCCCACCCTGCTTTTCTTCATTCTCGGTGGGTCGAGCTGATTGCCTAGTCGGTCCCAATGCAAGAACCTGGATATTTCAGTTGAAGAGGCGGGATTCACTCTCTGCTTTCATTCCTCTCCATGACTGCACAGACTGCTTCTAATCGGCCACCGTGCCCTGCTCCATCCTCTGCCATTTGAAGTTTTATCTTGTGCTGCTGAATGGCAATTCTAGTTTCACTAGATCTTATCATCAAAGATCTTACAACCCAGTCATTCTTAGTGTTTCTTTACAGAATTTGGCAGTGGGGAAAATTTAGTGTATTTAAGATGGATTCCTTGAACTTTTCCATAGATTTGTTATTTGGGTTTTGTTTTTTTTGTATAAGTTGTCTTTATGTAAGGACTTTAGTTAGAAAAGCCTATTTAGTGTGTTGATTTGCTAAAGTATTTCTATGATATAAAGTGTTTCTGTTGTATTTTTAGTGTCTATAGTATGATATACTAACTTCCATTGTGGGCCTCTACTTTTATGACAGCAGGAGGATCAAAATATTATCATGTTTTTTGTTGATTTTTAAAGGATATTTGAGACTAAGAAATGTCTTTGTTTCTCTAGCATTTCAAAGGAGTGAATTCTAAAAGTATTGCAGCTTTGCAGCTACTAGAACATACATTCATTCTGTATTTTCACAATTTTTCATGCCTTACAAAGACCACAGTTTAGTCATTTAAACAATTTGGGTCCTGGTAAGGAATTAAATTCCTTAATAGACATTTGTTGACATTCTATAACCAGCCTGATCGGTCCCTTTTTGTTTTTAATATAAGATTCATCAACAATATATATTAAGTCAGAATTTGATATCGAAGTGTGCACATGCTCTGTTAAGGACATGGATACACACTTGAATTACTGAAACGCTATAATGAAATTCTCTTCCCCTGAGTAAGAAATACAAAATTGCTGGGCTAAGGCTATTAAGCCAGGGCATCTGCTTCCAACCAAGATAGGGTTACAGGGACCAGATTATCCTCCCACCTAAAGCAACCAAAAAACAGACAAATATAGAAACATTGGTTTTTAAGAACACTGGAAGTCATGCAGTAAGAAACAGTGATCCTTGAGAGAAAAGGAAAAAATGAGGTAAGCCCTACAATTGCCCCACTATGTTGAGAAGAAATCAAGGTGGAGCCCGACAGGTCCCCTGAGTTAAGAGCTGGAGCTGAGATTCCAGAGAGACAGAAGCAGCTAGAGTATCAGGACAGAGACCAGAAAGGAGAGCTGGACAGAGGGGACATTTTCAGGCATCTGCAGAAGTTTTTCTTAGAATATTCAGAGGAGTTCTGGTCAGCACCCGCAGGGGAGAAACCACCTAAGGTTGGAGAAAGAATTATCCACAAGGGTTAGCGGTAATGATACCTGGTACAAAAATATAGTGCCAGTTTCCACCTGTCAGAATTGGAAACCTTATTGGGTAGAGTATACAAAAGGATCTTATCTTGGTAGTAGAGAACAGTTAGCCCTCGGTGAACACTGCTGTGGTCTCACCTAATGAATCTTGAAAGACCCCAAATTGTCTGTTTCCAAGTAACTGTGTCCAGGATAGTGCTTAAGAATATTTAGAGGAATACTAAAATAAATAGCACTCATCAGGGTAAAATCACAATGTCTGGCATCTAATCCATAACTACCAGGCATGCAAAGAAGCAGGAAAATATGGCCCATAAAGAGAAATCAATCCAAATTGACCCAAAACTAACACAGATGTTAGAATTAGTAAACAAAGATATTAAAAAGACATTATCATTATAACTGTATTCTGTGTGTTCAAAATACTACACCAGTGGATAGCATTATGAGAAAGATATAGTCATCTGTTCCTTAATGACAGGGATATGTTCTGAGAAATGTGTCTTTAGGATATCTTGTCATTGGGCACACTCCTTGCCTCAGAACAATGAGTACACTTGAAAAATTAGTCAAAGCATCTACAGATCTTGTATTAGGATCAAGATCCTAATTAAGATTTTTAAGAAATTTGTTGTTACCATGTGGTAAATAAATTTCTATTGCTAAATAAAGCCACTGATCGTTTTTCTACTAGTTAATTACATAATTATGAATTAATGTCACTACAATCATGTGCTACATGATGACATTTCATTCAATGACAGACTGCATATATGACCGTGGTCCCATTAGATGACAATACTATATTTCTACTGTGCCTTTTATATGTTTAGATACACAAATACCATTGAAGAACAACTGCCTGTAGTACCAGTACAGTAACAGGTTTGCAGCCTAACAGCAGTGGGATATACTACATAGCCAGGTGTGTAGTAGACTACACCAGGTCGGTTTGTGTGAGTACATGCTGTGGAGTGTGCCCAAAAAGGAGGCTAAGCCTTGGCCACTGAATTAAGGGATAGGCAGTACCTCTTCTAAGTGTGTGGTATTGTTGAATTAACACCCCTAGAGCATGGCCTAACCTTTTCATGTTTGTACAAAAAGATTTTATGAAAACCTAGAAAGAATCAATCTGTACTGTAATTGACTTTGCCGCAGTTTAATCTGTGGAGTCTTTTGCCCTTGTACCATAGCTTTTTCTCTGGTAGTCACTTAAGGTATTTAGTGAGATTTGTGGTGTATTCTAATGTCATACCAGCTATAATCTGATCATATGTAAGAGCTTCAGTATATATTATGTGGAACTACATCCTACCTGTGAAATCCATAGGTGCCACAAGAAATAAAAGGATATTGTCCTGACAGTGATCCCAAAGTGGCAGCTACAGATTGGGACTTCATGTTGTAATTTCTCATTTTTTGGTTGTTTCTAGTAAACCAAAGCAAATAAAGTCAAGCTTCTATAATCATTATGCATTCTAAAATTCACCTTTTATCTTTTGTATTATCTATTACTTGTCATAAACAGCTGATTTTAAGACAAAATCTCTTATAAGTCAATTTGCCTTTTTGCTTTTAGACAACTTTAAAATTTCTCTCTGAAGAATCTGATGTTCCATAATGGTGGGACTGACTGTCAATGACACTAGATCAACAAGAACGCTATTTTGTTCTACTTGGGAGTGTAGAGAAAGGAGAGGGGATTGTTGTGAACTAACTTATCCTTGGAGTGGCATCGTTAGGCAGGTTTTGGATAGGTTCTCCCTTCAGTTTCTTAGCTGGTATTAGACCATTGTTCTTTCAGTGATCCTTTCGCTTACACTATCTTCTGGCTTCTTCAATAGTCTTTCAATTCTTAACTGGAGACTTTCTGGGCTAGGTTTTAAGTCAGAGGTCATTTTGACAAAAAGAAACATAAGTTTTATTGATTTCTAGCTTGTATACTTTTTAAGGCTCCCTAAAAACATTTGGTCACAGATGTTTTCTAAAACAGTTTCACATTTCTATCTACTTTTTTCTTATGACACTGTCAAATTTAGATTTAAGCCCATTAACAAAAAGACAGGATAAGTCTTTCTTTACTTCATCTATCGGGTCTACCCCATAATACTATGTGAAAGAAGGGCAAAACTGCTAAGACATTTGTCAGCTATTTAACATTTGGCATTGCTCTCCTCAAGAGCATTTATTGTGGCTCTTATCTGATGATCAGTCATGTCACCGAGCAAAATGGCTTAAGTTGGCACTATACCATGTGATCCTGTGTTCTCTGCCTTGGACTTCCTTAGACAATAGATACTCTATAATTCACTTTCTAATTGTAAGCCCTTTTATAAGTGGTCAGAACAATGTACAGTGTACGGCAGACTAAAATAGACTGTGGAATATTTTCTGTTTACCAACCTCAACAGAAAGACAGCTTTGCTTTTTTTTTTTTTTTTTCCTAATAATATTGAGTCTCATTGGACTGGTCACATGCCTACACTCAACCAAACACTGTGACTCGAAAGATAGATTATACACTGATGGTGGGTCTGGGTGCCATGTTCCATCTCTGAACTGAGGGCGGTTTTCCAAAGGAAATCAAGGTGGTGTTCTCATACGGAAGGGGAAGTGGTGGGAGGTCAGACCAAAACCACAGATGTCCAACCGTCAAAAGATTTTAAGTAGAGAAAATATGCCAAGGTGGTCACTATTGAATTTTATTAATGCTGTAGCCAGAGAGCCCTGAGCTTGTCCTGGGTTCTTCTCTTATACTGGCACCCCTTTTTCTCTAGAGCGCTTCTATAAGATAGCCATAAGCTGTCTAGTTCTTCCTGAAGCTTTTAAAAACGGATTCTTTAATAACCTATATACTGTATAGGAACCTCCAGGTAGCTACAGATAATGGCAGCTGCAGAGCTACCCACCTCTCAGTATTTCCCCCACTAGCAGTATGCAACAAGACAGGAAAAGTCAGTTCTGCATGAAAACCACACCCTCAGCATAATTCAAAGATGGACAATGCCGAATCTTCATAATATCTGAGTAAAAAGAGAAAAATCACCAAATCCCTCTACACACTCTCTCCTATGAGTACTTCTGTCCAACCCTCACCTCACCACAAGGCAGGAAACAAAGGCAGAGCAAGAAAAACTGTAGCGACTACAGAAAAAGGAAGCTAGTGCAGGGGTCAAAGACTGACCCAAAACTACCACCACAAAGACCAAATGCACCCTAAGTCGGGAGGGAATAAAAGTGTCCAGGCAGATTAGAGCATTAACTACAGGGAAGGAACTTTAGGATACACAGGATTTAAAGATGGAGGCAAAATTTAAAGCCAAAGGGCTTAGCTTCTGGAGGAGAAAAAAGGCAAAAAGAAAGGGAGAAAGTCCCTTTTGGCAATTGGATTGTTAAATGGAAAGGGAAAAAGGAAAGGAAAAGAGGGATTAGCAAGAAAAAAGAGAAGCATAAAATCAAAGGACTCATAACCCTTCCCACAATCACCAGAACACACACAAGCGTGCGCACACACACGCACACACGCTTGCTCGCTCGCTCGCTCGCTCCCCCTCCCTCTTTCCCTCCCTCCCTCCCTCCTGGAAAAATACCTGGACTTTGCTACATTCACAAAAGAGGACATGACAAACTAGAAGTATTAACTGAAAGCAAACATTTCAAACAAATATATTCAGACAAACTTTGAGGATATGAAAAAATACTGTGAAACAAATTCAGAAATAGGATAGAAGTGGACAGAAATCAGAGAATAAAAGAGTAGATTCAGATAAAAGCAAGTCATTGAAAAAGCCAGGAAAATAACTAAGAAAATGAAAATGACAAAGATGTAAAAAAGATCACAGAAAAAGTAACGGAATGGAAGACTGCAGTATTTGTGTTATTGAGGAAGAAAATTAAAATAGAACAGAGGTAATGTTTAAAACCGTAGTCCAAGAGCACTTTCAAAAATAAAAGAAAAAAAAATCCATTCTATAAATTGAAAGTGTTTAATAAGTGTTAGATTGGGGTGCAAAAGTGGTTGCAGTTTTGCAATTTAAAGTAATGGCAAAAACTGCAATTCACCAAAAATTTCCCAAAATACCTGGGAAAAATTGATTGGCTTTGAGACATACTCTAATAAAAGTATTAAATTTCAAAGACAAAATATCCTCAAGGTCAACAGGGCCAAAAGATCAAAACAATTTACAAAGGCAGAAATGACTGTCGGACATTGAGAAGCCAATACAGTAAGCAAGGTGACAGGGAAGTGGTGAGGTTGGCAGGATCCCTCGCCCGCTGGTGAACTTGCCTGCATCATCCCTAGACTGTGAAAGTGATGGATTTTACTCCCATAACCAGATTATATGTCAGGGCTAATTTTACAAAAGGGAGATTATCCTGGTGGGCCTGACCTAATCACATAAGCCCTTTAAAAGCAATTTTCCCCAGCAGCTTGCAGAACAGATTTAAAGCACAAGAAGGATTTCATGTGCTCTTGCTGGCTTGAAGATGAGGAAGCCACATATGCAGGTGGGCTCTAAGAAGCTGAGAGCAGCCCCTGACTGAAAGCAAGAAAACAGAGACTTCAGTCCCAAAACTGCACCTACCTGAAGGAGCTCGGAAGCACATTCTTTCCCTGAAGTTGCTTTAGGGCTTGGAGCTGAGGGGAGATGGAGCTCAATGTTGAGTAGATTCGACTTTGCTAAGTCGGGGCCACCAGTCCATTTCCTGACAGCCCCTCAGCACTCTGTACCTTTTCCAGCACCTAAAGAGGGTGCCTTGGGGCAGGTAGAATCTACCACCAATAATGATGATTCCTGTCCAAGAACCCAAATAGAATTTATCTCCCAACCTAGGTGAGGCTTGTAAGTTTCTAATTTCTACTGCCTTTAATGGAGGTGCCAGCACCTCTTTCCACACCTTTAAAATCACTGCTGCTTCTACTGCTCCGAGGTATTGGAGTAGTCGAACAGAGCTATCCTATGTTGTTTCCTCTGATTCTCTTGAGTCTCAGCTTTGCCTCCTTCCCGTCAGATTCAGGAACTATCCAGGGGTTTTTTTTTTTTTTTTTTTTGGCCTCGTGAGCTACCTGAAATGGCCTGCAGATGGCAGCACTCTTGATTCTTTCCACCTCCACTGCTTTTATAAACATAAGTTCTTGACTAGCCCTAGCAGACGCAAAGCGAGACGACTTCTGGCTTCCTGATGAGACTGGGTTCATTTTGGTTTAAGGGGAAGCCAAAAGCTTGCAATAAAGCTTAGTCAAGCTGAGAGCCTGTGTACTCTTTCTGTACTTCTAATCCTAATAACATCTCGGAGGGCCTTGTAAATCCTTCAAAATCCACCTCTGCCTATTAGCCTCTGAAGCGCCCCCAGCTCCACTTTCTGCTTCCTGTTAGCGTTCCACTTCAGCTGTTTCAGTGGACCTGTTTCTTCTCTATTTTGTTGGTCAGATGTAGATGGGGCTGATGTGCTTTCTTCTGGGATCCTCCTAAGAGCTCCACTCGATTTTCCAGGATCTTCCTTACCTCTCTAAACACAATCCAACTTTATTGTGACGTTTCATGTTGGCCATAAGGGGGAAAACTGATAAACTTGATGATACTAAAATCCAAAACTTGAGTCTTAAATATACCACAAATAAAGTGAAAAGTGACAAAGGCTGAAATACTAGAATAAGAATGCCTATGATTCAATAAGAAATATGACCCAATTTTTAAAAAATTGGCAGAGAATCTCAAAAGCAATCTAGATAAGAAAAGAAAATCCAAAAGGTTTATAAATATATGAAAAGATAGATTTCAGCTTAACTAGTATGCAAATGAAACAACCATTTTTCACTTCTCAGTCAGGACAAAAACGTGAAGTTTGAAGCAAGCATGGGGAAACAGGTATCCCCACACAATTGGTACAGCCATTTGGGAGGGCATCCTGGCAGCATGTACTGTATTCAAATGTATGTACCCTATGATCCAGGAATTTCGGCTATGTACACAGCAAGGCACGCAGGTTTTTTCTTTCTTCTCTGGAGAGGCTAACTTTGTTTCCTACAGGTCCTATGCATTATAGGAGGAAAACTTTAGACCTTTTCTTGTGAATCTTCTGCAAGAAAAACGAGCTTGATATTGTTAATATTGACTGACTCTTGCAGCAGAACTTCAGTGTGTTAATGCCTTAAACATCTGTTTTCTCTCAGACTTACCACAGAGACCCTGTAGGAAAAGAATGGGGATAGGAAGAGAAAAGATACTGAGGAGAGGGGAAGAAAACCTATCTTGTTATTTAGCAGCTGAAATTATAAAGACATTTTTGGCCTTTAAAAATTTCCTACCGATAATGTGATTTGTTTTTCACTCATTCTAAACTGGCTTAAGTCTGCGACTCAGAAGTAATGCTTTTCAACCCTTTTTTGTTTCATGGCACACAGAATAAACAGCACCATATGTAAGGTATGCTGAGATGAATGGTAAAGGCTGCTCTGGGATTTACTGGCTTCCCCAAGGCCTGACAGGTGACCACACTTGCTCCCAGCACAAAGTTGGAGCACTTGGTTTTTTGGCATGGTGGCGCATGCCTTTAGTACTAGCTACTTGGGAGGCTGAGGTGGGAGGATTACCTAAGCCCAGAAGGATGAGGCTGCAGTGAGCTGTGATTGCACCACTGCATTCCAGCCTGGGTGACAGAGCAAGACTCCATCTCTTTAAAAAAAAAAAAAAATCTTGGCATCCTTGGAACTAGTTGTAACAGAATTGACTTCTGCTTGTCCTCTTTTATGTAGTTTTAGGTCACTGGGCCAGAAGTATCTGGTTATTGGCTTTCTCTTTCCCCTCTACACTTGCCTGAACTCCCTGAATATAAACACCTGACTCTACTAAAATGCCAAGTGGTCCTACTAACTCTGTTTTCACATAAGTGTACTTACCCTGAACTGCAAACAGGTTAAATTTGGGGTATGATCATCGGGGTTGTGATTAGACTTTTCATGCTTGATATGGTCACCTTGATACCTGCTAGACTTGTTTAGGTTAAAGCTGAAAAGTGGGCAGGAAGAAACACATACTAGGTCCAGCTGCCCTTCATGGGAGTCATGATTGCTCTAATGTGGAGGGCGAGACTGAAGTTTTTTCTATTGAAATGTTAAAAGTTAGACATAATAAGACAAATTTTACAAAGTACAATCCTAAATTTCTAGAAATGTACTGCCATCTACTGCATATAAAAAATCATTGCAGGATATGTTCTTCCCACTGGATTTATCTATTTATTTATTTGTTTTTAATTTTTTTGAGCCAAAGTTTCGCTCTTATTGCCCAGGCTGGAGTGCAATGGCACAATCTTGGCTCACCGCAACCTTCGCCTCCCAGGTTCAAGCAATTCTCCTGCCTCAGCCTCCTGAGTAGTTGGGATTACAGGTATGTGCCACCATGCCTGGCTAATTTTGTATTTTTACTAAAGATGGTGTTTCTCCATGTTGGTGAGGCTGATCTCAAACTCCCAACCTCAGGTAATTTGCCCACCTCAGCCTCCCAAAGTGCTGGGATTATAGGTGTGAGCTACCACGCCTGACGAGAATTATTTATAATCAAGCAGTCGCGCCCATTGAAATATGCATGAATTTATAAGATATGGTAACTGCCATAAAGAACTCATTTAGACTTTTATAATCTTTAATTTTCTTATCTGAAATGTTCTCATCTCAGTTTTCCATTTTGTCTCTTTAAATTCTATTTTAATCTTTTCATTGAATTAACTTTTGCAGTTACATTTTAAATCTCATAATGCTTAATTCTTTGAATTCCTTCCTTTTAATAGCATCTTCTTGTTTCATGTGTATATTTTCTTATCTGGGGATATGAATTGCATTTTGTTTTTCTACTTCCTGCACGAATTCTGTTTCCTTTGTGTTCCTTCCTTCCCTCCCATTGTTTATATGTCTCTCTCCCACTCCTGAAGCATTTCTCAGCAGTCAGATGATTGTCAGCTGTCCACTCATGCTGCTAGCAAGGTGCCAGCAAGCTGACAGCAGTGGGAGGGGTTTGTTCACAGGCAGGCTTCTCTGGCCAGGATGGGCTGCTGTTTCATTGAGAACCCTCAAACTGCCAGTATATGTTAAGTATTTTTTTCTTGGATAGGATTTCTCAGAAAGGAACCCTTTAACTTCCTGCTTAGAGAATGTTAAATTGATCCTGGTTTTCTAGGAGCTAAGAAGGAAGCTGGGCATCTGACTGCTCAGTGTGTAGACTTCAACTTAATCCTCTGCTTTCAGTATAACACTGTGGCTTTCATCTCTGCCTGGTATTCCCGAATCCAGAGGCCCTGATTCAACAACTCCAGAAAATAGACCAGTGTTCCATGGGTGAGTGGGGATGTAGTTTCCTGCTCTAGGTGAAAAGGGTAAGTAGGAGGGTCTCACTGCGGCTTAACAGGCTTTCCACTGCTCTCGTTTTTGACCACACTTCCCTAGCCTTTGGAGGCACCTAATATGCGAGCTTTAAGGTCCTGAATCAGCTTGCTTCTGCTCCTTTCCCCACCTCCTCCTGTGGGCACTTTGCTTTTATTTTTCTGTAGTTTATTCAGTTACCAATTGCCCATTTGCTTCCTAGTTTCTAAAAATTATTTTGTCATCTCCCTGTCATTTCTTCTCTTATCCTTTTTGGCCTTGAGTTTATACTGTTTTCATTTGTGTGTTTTGTTGGTTTTTGGATTTTGCAAGTAAAAGTAACTGTCTTACTTTGAGATGGAGCCAGGGACCCCTCTTAGGGGCCTGCATCCTGTCCCCCCACCAAACAGAATTTTAAAAATCTTGAGTTCCTAAAAAAAAAAAATTCCAGACACCTAACTAGCCCTAAAAAATAAACAAAAAGATGATAAATTAATAGCCAAAAAAAAGTAGTCACTGTATGTTTGGTCTCTATAAAAACTAAAAAGAGCATCTTATAATATGTCCCTAAGTTGTTTTTCAAAAGCCCAGACCTGCCACCAAATGGATCCACTGACATATAGACCTCTAATAAGGGGGAACTGAAGATTAAATACTGCCATTCCTTGTTCTGAATTTCTTCCTAAGGGCCTAAAAAAGTCACACCCATGTGCCAGGGCTAACATTCTTTTCCGATGACCCCAAAATTTTAAATAAACTTCTCTTCCTTAATCAATTACAAACCAAAAAAGTCTTTAATCTACCTATTACCTCTAAGGCCCTGCTTCAAAATACCCTGCCCTTTTAGGCCAAACCAATGTATAATGGAACCACCATGTATTAATTTACAATTTTGCCTGTAACTCCTGCCTTCCTAAAATGTACCCCTGCCTTTAAAAACCCTTCCTTACAAGCCATTGGAGAGGTCAGGTCCTAAGTATAAACCTCCCAATTCTCCTTGCTTCAAGGTGCCTACAAATAAATGCCCTCCTTTCTCCTGCTGAAAACCTTGGTGGAGATGTTTGGCCTTACTATGCCAGGCAAGCAGACTCTAGCTCAGTTTAATAACATTTTTGAGATTTTTCATTCATTCATTAGTATTAGTATGGGTATGTATTATAAGTTCTAGTTTCCTTACATGCAAGTGTGACCACTCCTTATATTTTCACCTAAGTCATTAATGTTAATGAACACAGTGGCATGTCATTTGCAGTTTCTCTCCAGTTGACATCAATCTGTCAACATGTATTCTTTGAGTTTGGTCATTCTACCAGTTGAAAAACCAGCCACTCTTTCCCATTCAATCTGCAAGCAGATCGCAGCAGGCTTCCTCACAGACTGCTGAAACCCAGATACATAAAAACTAAGGTAGTCCTCAGAGCCACCAGTCTACCAAGCAAAAAGGGTACATCTCCTAAATGATTGAAGTGGATGTTATTATACAATCAAGGATAGCTTATAGAATAACTCCAAGGGTGAGAAGGCAGCTGGCCTTTTTGCTTGGAAAAAAGAGTAACTACCCTATGGAACATCATTTCTCCTAAGGGCACACAGGCGGCTGGAATCATGCCAGGAATAACATGCCCAAGTGGTTTCCAGAATCCACCTTTTGCCCACTTTAAAAAATCAGTTCATTTGATTATTTTCTTCTGAGAATGCCTCAACAATTATAATTTGCAATTTCATAGCATAGCAATGACTATGGGGACTATGGGCCTGGAGGCGAAATTCATTTCTAGTCCCTCTCACCCACTATCTTGCAATTTCCAAGCATAGCCATGAGTTTGGGGACTATGGTGGAGATGCAGTTCTAGTCCCACCTTACCCATATCCTCACCCACTATCTTGGGCATTAACTCCTTTCTACCCTGTTCAGTATTATGTTCGAGTGGACGTTCTTTCAATCTTAACTATAGTATTATAATACTATTAGCTTTACTACACCACAGCAGGAACATTCCTCCTGTTCTTGCTCTGAACAATTTTGTAAAGCCTTTTTATTGTGGATTAGACTTTGTGACACTGCTTATAATTCAGCAACAAATTTTTTATATTCATTCCTGTTTATGTTCTTTCTTCCTATGAAAATAGCTAGAAAGCAGTAATGGTAAACTAAAAGGACGATGGAATGGTAGTGAATGAGTCCGAATGTTTTGTGTGTGCATCTAACAGAAAAACTCAAGCTGGTGTAAAGTGGAAGCTATGACAGAGTCAAGGATATATCCTAGAATGAATCCAAGGGTAAGAAAGCAGCTGGCCTTAGGATAGAAGTGAAAACTGGAAATCTCTGGAGCTTCAGAGAGAACTCTCTCCTTTGCTCATCTTTACTTCTTGTAATGCATACACCTCACTTATTTTTTTAACAGAATGAGTTAACTGCTAGTTGGCCCCATTGTTCTGAAGTTCTGGTCCCATATGAAGGCTCTATTTCAATTCTGAAATTCCCAGGGAAAAAGGGAGGAAACTCGGTTGGTTCAGGAGCAAACTCCCTCCTCGATCAACTGTGATCATGTAGGAGCAATGGAATCTCAGTGTATACAACAGTTATCAGGATCCCACTGCTAAGGTGAGGATGGCAGGTAAGGAATGAATATGAGCTTTTAAAGAGACACTCCAAAAGATGTTTTCTACAGGGGCTTTGATGGGCCAAAGGCCTAGAAGACAGAAACACTGACAGTTTCGTTTTTCTTTCTCAAATGAACTTATGTCCAACATTTGTTGTTAATCTGAACTAGAGCAACTAATGTTCTTCTGAAGGAAAATCTCTGATCAAGGAGTAGCTTGCTAGTGATCGTGAACATGCTATTTAACCTTAGATATAAGGTGCTGATGACAATATCAATAATAACACCTACCTTGCAGTTCCCTGAATCAGAGATAACGTATCCAAAGTGTTTAGCACTGTACTTAGCATACAGTAGCAGAGTTAAAAACTCACCAAATGGTAGCTATGATTTCAAAAGCTAAACAAACATATGCAATATCACTTTTTTTTTCTTAAGAGTTATTATTTCCTCCAAGGCTATTTACCAGACACTGAAGTCACAGTCCAGTGAGCGAATTTAAGAGAGAAACTCAGAGCACAGAATGCTCAGTTCCACAGAATTCCAACATACAAGTCTAACTTATTACTGTATCACAGCTAGCTCTACCATGACCTGTAAATGGCATGAAGTAAAAAAAAAAAAAAAAAAAAATGAAAAAAAAACAAAAAAAAAAAAAAAAAAAAAAAAAAAGCATGTGAAACAACTTTAATTATAAAAATAAAATGTATTTAAATTATACAATATATTTACTATTACATACAAATTCTTCTTCTCAACTGGAAAGTTTTTTGTACAGTAGAAACAGTGTAAGTCCCCATTTTATTTATTTCTTTGATCCTAAGCCTCTACTTGTTTCCCTTCCACAATTGGGCTGGGTCTTAAAACCCATATGCACATTAATTACAGCATTTATTTTTCCCTAAAAAGCGGTTATTAAGCTAACAGTGTATCTAAAAAATATTGTTAACTTAAATTCAAAAACATTTAATAGTTGAGATGAGTAAATGTCTTTTTTTACTTTATCAGCATTATATCCTTTATTCCATATGTACTACGTGCCCAGTCTTTCTTACATTCCTTGTA
This sequence comes from Cebus imitator, assembly GCF_001604975.1. Taxonomy (NCBI): domain Eukaryota; kingdom Metazoa; phylum Chordata; class Mammalia; order Primates; family Cebidae; genus Cebus; species Cebus imitator. The sequence continues at coordinate 7,117,148 of NW_016107428.1, forward strand.
ATCTTGAAATGGAAACCATGTCCTGTTAATGAACATGCTCCTCTCTGTTTTTTCATCAGAAAGCCACAAATTAGATAAAGCATTTTGTTATCTGCCTTGGAGCAATATGTTTCAAATTAAGCCCAGCCTCCCAGGTTTCATAGTTTAGGTAGCTAAGATACATGCAGGTGAAAAGTAAAAAAACTAAATCAATTATTTGTCTTTCTACCTACCACATAACTATTTTAAATAATTTTCTCTAGGTACTTAGTTATCTTGGTCATGACATCATAAAGAGTCCTAATTTGTCTTTAATAAGCAACCCCTATTTACATGTATTTGAAAAACTGCCTCGTGATACTGACAGAGCTATAGTATTAAATACAAAGATGAATAAATGGTGTGAGTGCAAAACAGTGTATTCAACTCCAAGCTGACTCAAAGGCTTATACATCCATTTCAGCACTGGGAACAATTTTGCTATAGAATGGAAAAGGAAAATGAGAGAACAAGATACAAATTTTTGTGGGATGATAATTTTGCATAGATATCACAAGATCATTATCACCTATTAAAAATAAATACACTTTGTTAGGTAATTCTGAAATTGTTTCCATTTTGGAGTTGGCAGAAGATACTGGTCCTCACATAGCAGCTGCCAGTGCTCTGTTCTCATGTGCTTTATATAGTACAATAGGTATACAAAAGCCTCTGAGCCATTCCAGTATTCCCACTGCTCTGGTAAATGAGAGACAAGTTGTAGGCAATATCTCTTCGCAAGTCTAACTGGTCAACTTCTATACCCTAGGGAGAAAAAGATACATTTATGTTTAATATTTCCAACTGTCGACCAGGACAATTTTATGGCAAATTAATAGTTTTATAAGGGTAAATTTTCAAAAGCTATGAAAGCTCATATACTAAATAAATTTATAAAACTATACATATTCCTTGGATGTATCATCAAATATTTTAACTGTCTAAGCAGTAAAGTCTCACCCACAAGCTACAGCAGAATAAACTCCAGATGAATTTAGGATTTAAGAGTAAAAAACAATTAAACCATAAAAGAAAAAAAAATGGGGTAATATAATCTTGGTTAGGCAAGGCCCTTTTTATGATAGCAAATGACCAGATGGGAAAACAATACCTATGCTATATACAGAAAGGTATGTAAAGCACAGGGTTAGGAGGGATACACCAAATTTACTATAAAGATTACCTCAGGGGTATTATAGTTTTTCCCACATAAATAACAAACCAGTGAGTTCAATGGAATAGATTAGACCTATGTTTCTAGTCTTTCTCAATACAAAAACTTTGGGTCAACTGAAAGAAAACCTGCAACAATTAAATATGATACCTATAAAGCTCAAGCATAAGCTGTAACAATAGTTATGAAATAACACTATATAAATATAAACAACTTTTAATAAATCTGTTAGGTGTATTTGAAAAACTGCTTCAAGTAATATTGACAGGGCTATAGTATTAAATGCAAAGATGAGTAAGTGGTGTGAGTAAAAAATACTGTTTTTACACATAAAAATATAAATATATATGAATATGCATATACACATTTATACATATATATGTATGTATAAAATGTGTATGAAATACATATATATGTGTGGGTCAAGATGGCCAGGGGGAGACCTATGTTAATTTGATGTAAATAATTATAGTTTGCTTGGCTCTGAGTACCCTGAAGTTTATACACTGAACTAAACTAAATTATTGATGCAGTTAATTAGAAATCAAGCAGCAACAGGAGGCCTAAGGTAAAGACCATCCGAGAGCTCAGTAACACCGGGGAACACCTCGGGGTGGTTGCAGAGCTGGCAATACTGCTCTCGTCCCACGAATGCCTTCAACATGGAGACTGCATGAGGGCCTCATAAAGAGGGCTTATGCAAAGATCTCTGAGAAGGGAGGCGACTTCTGCTCACAAGATCTGGGAGGGCCTTTGCAGATGGGAACTGGTAAGGAGGAAAAAGCCTTACAGGGGGCAGAGATCACGGAACACTTCAGGCTCTGCCTAGGTTCTCAGAATATGGAGTGATTTTAATCGATGCTCAGGAGATAAAAGCCCTTTGATGCACTGAGTATGGTCAGACCCCTCATCCACTATACTTCTGATGTAGCGGCACCCTGATAACAATCGGTGATAAACTCAGAGTACTAGTTTAGCATGTCTTAGAAGGATCTCTAATGCTCTCCCCACCCAGCTATCTTACCTATCCCTTCACCCTCCCCTTCCATGCCCTTGAGATCAATGAGATTATACACATAATAAAAGTATCTGAAGCCCAGAGCTCGGGGCCAACGTGTTTCCCACGTTGTGTTGGTCCCCTGGACCCATGCTGTACATTTGATTCTTGTGTCTCTATTTCCTTTTCTCAATCCTTTGTTGCCCTCAGGACTGAGGGCACCCACGAATGGGTAAATACATACTATTTATATATGTATAAAATACATATATAAATAGTATATATTTTATACATTTATATAAAACAGCATCACTATAAAAATATATATTCATTTGTTTAAACTGAGTGAGAAAACAAATGTGAGGGAATACAGGGATTAAGAGTTTTAAAAGTTTTTTCTAATACAGTACCGTGTTAAAATACATTTAAAAATTAACATATTTCTGGTCAAGTCATAAGGCTCAGATATCAAAGATCTACCTGTTACTGAAAAGAATTATGTAAATGTACCGAATAGGAGAAAATACATTTTAATATACAAGCTATAATTTACTGTCTGGACTTAGCTAACTCCACTTATCTTCAGACAGATGAAGTGTCTCAGTTTTAAAGATGTACAATACCTCTACCACAAGTGGAGGGAGCTCCAGGGCCTTCTGATAATAGTGGATTGCAAGATGAATCAGCCCCAACTGATGAAGACCACGGCCCAAATTGTAGAATGATTCCTGGCAGGGCCCACGTAAACTGAGGTATCGATTAAGAAAGGAAAAGCCCTAAACAAAAAGAAAAACAATTCAATATTTCACTGATTTGACAACTATGTACTAGACCACTGTATAACCAGGTGCTGAAAATACAAACATTTATTAAAAAACATATCTGCTTAGTATCCTATCACTGTGTATTACAGTGTAGTTCAGTGTCAACATTATAGCTCTTCTCAAGATGTAAGAATTTTTTTTAGCTAAGTATAAATATTCACAGAAAACAGCCAAATGTTACAACTAGCTACCAGAAATTCATAATCTACAAGTACACAATACTTTAAAAAAATAATTTCAAGTTGGCTTGTGCCATTGTAGGCCAATAAACTTTCTGATGTGAGATTCATGCCTAAAAGCTTGAGCAAGACACAAAATAATGATAATTTACAAAGGTTTCCTCTCAGGAGCAAATTTACTTGAGTATACTTAACCTTTTAGGGTAAATTTTACCTTTTATATTACCTCTTAACCCAAAAAACTGGATTTTTTTCCTTCTGAAAGCTTCTGACTCAAAGACTTTATGGAGAAATTATTTCAGAGCACAGCTACAATGACGCTGGCTCCCTGTGGGTCACAGAGTCCAAAAAGCAACTTGTTTTTTTACCTCTTCCCTATTCACTTTCCCTTTTAATAGAGCTTCAGCTTTTATCATCCACTGAAATTACAAATTGCAAAGGTCCAAGAGTCCTAATTAAGTAATCAAATATATTACCAGATAATTAAGAATAAATCAACTATTTATGATATATAAAATATAATTATTCTCTAGATGATCTGCTATACAATAAGTGGTCACAAATTTTCCTTTATAAATAGGTAAATAATAATAAAAATTAATGAATTTTGAATGAATGCATTTTAGGAGTAGCAGTACTCATGTTCAGTATACAAATCATACTTTCTGCATAATAAAAGAACCTATTTGTGTGACTATGATCTCTATTCCACTGAAACACAGTATCAGCAGATTATTCCACTATTAATCACAGAGAAATATCGTCTTCATATTTTAAAATGACAAATGTAAAGATAAAATATGAGGAAAAAGGAATAGTAATCTCAGATGAACTGTTGTAATGCAATGAACTTGTAGGTCTTCTAATACAATATGAACTTGTAGTTCTAATGCAAATGAACTTGTAGGTCTTCTAACACAATAATGGAATTACTTGCCTTTAAGAAATTTTTAACAAATTTAAGAAGATAATCTCATTGACAGCTGAAATAATATTTAGTGATTTTAAAAACTAGACAGTGTGGGCAGCCACTTTATTTTATAGGTACTATGAATTACCAAGTTAAAAAGCTGCAAAAATAATGACAAAAGCACATCTTTTTTTTTTTTTTTTTTTTGAGATAGAGTCTCGCTCTGTTGCCCAGGAGCACAGTGGCGTGATCTTGGCTCATTGCAACCTCCACCTCCTGGGTTCAGGCAATTCTCCTGCCTCAGCCTCCCGAGCTTGGATTGCAGGTCCATGCCACCATGCCTGGCTCATTTTTGTGTTTTTAGTGGAGATGGGGTTTCACCATTTTGGCCAGGCTGGTCTCATACTCCTGACCTCAAGTGATCCACCCACCTTGGCCACCCAAAGTGCTGGGATTACAGGCAAAAACCACCACAACTGGCCAAAAATTATGTTACATTTCAAACATTTAAATAATCACTAAAGGGCCCAATGTACTCACTGTCTATCTAATATTAAATAAAGGTAGACATAAGGAAATGAATGATTTTACTTTTAATACAACATAAAGGTAAGAAAGATAAACCATAAAAAAAATTTTTTTAGGTAGTATAATACAAAACTAACTATAGTCCCATAGCAGGAAGAAAGAAAAATAAGAGAAAGTAAAACAATTTCAGGAATGATGTTATTTACAATAAAATCTGCTTCTCAGAAACTTTATGGAAAATGTTTGACATACACAAGAGATTAGTCCAATGAACTTCCATATACCCATTACCTCGTTTCATCTCTACCTCCAACCATTTGAAGGCTACTATTCAACTATAAAAGTAATTTGAAATTTAACTTCCATATTACATGAATGTTTGTCCTACCAGGCCAAAAAAACTGCATATTTTACATATTTAATGAGTTAATCTATAAAATGTTCTCATCAATTTTTACCAGAATTTTATGAGAGCAAGAAATTCTGCCTGTGTACTCACTCACTGCTGTGTCCCCAGTTCCTAGCACACAATGAGCGCTCAATATGTTTAATTTATACACAATCCTACATTACTTAATATAGCAAACAGTATCCATTAAGGAAGAAAAAGCAGCTTTGAGGAAAAGGTAGAATATAAAAAAAGGAAAAATTTACAAATTTTTGTTTTTCAGGATTTTTAAATTTTCAAATATACAACAGTATAGAGACCATCTCAGTGAACCCCATACCTAGTTTCAACTATTAATATTATTACCATTTTAATGTAGGCTTTATTTTAATCATTTTACTTTAAAAGAAACAAAAAGCCCCTTACTAGACCCTGCTACTCCATTCAAGTCAATGTTTTCTTTCCTTTCTCACCTACGATTTAATAAAAGACATGTCTATACTATAGAATATTTTTAAAACATCAAACATATAAAAATGAAATCACAGAAACAAAAGTGCTGAAGGCAGAGTAGGGAACAAGAAAGACAAGATATCTGACCTCTTGGACTTTATGCTTTCATTAGAGGAGACAGCTATTAAAAAAGCAAAGAAGGGGACTTCCAGCAAGATGGCCAAATAGGAATAGCCCCAGTCTACAACTCCCAGAGAGATCGACGCAAAAGGTGGGTGATTTCTGCATTTCCAACTGTGGTACCTGGTTCATCTCATTGGGACTGGTTGGGCAGTGGGTGCAACCCACAGAGGGCAAGCTGAAGCAGGGTGGGGTATTGCCTCACCTGAGAAGTGCAAGGGGTCAGGGAACTTCCTCTCATAGCCAAGGGAAGCCATTAGGGACTGTACCGTGCACTCTGGCCCAGATACTGTGCTTTTCCCATGGTCGTTGCAACCCACAGACCAGGAGATTCCCTCCAGTGCCTACACTACCGGGGCCCTGGGTTTTTTGTTTTTGTTTTTTAACTGCATTTTAGGTTTTGGGGTACATGTGAAGAACATGCAAGATTGTTGCATAGGTACAAACGTGGCAGTGTGATTTGCTGCCTTCCTCCCCATCACCTA
>NW_016107428.1:7125276-7127574 GCF_001604975.1 Cebus imitator
GTTTGTCATAAATACTTTTTATTATTTTGAGATACGTTCTGTCAATACCTTAGGGTTTTTAGCATAAAGGGCTGCTGAATTTTGTCAAAGAACTTCTCTGCATCAATTGAGATAATCATGTGGTTTTTGTCTTTGGTTCTGTTTACGTGGTGAATTACATTTATAGACTTGCGTATGTTGAACCAGCCTTGCATCCCTGGGATGAAGCCTACTTGATCATGGTGGATTAGCTTTTTGATGTGCTGTTGCAATTGGCTTGCCAGTATTTTATTGAAGATTTTTGCCTCTATGTTCATCATGGATATTGGCCTGAAGTTTTCTTTTCTTGTTGAGTCTCTGCCTAGTTTTGGTATCAGGATGATGCTGGTCTCATAAAATGATTTGGGAAGGATTTCTTCTTTTTGGATTATTTGGAATAGTTTCAGAAGGAATGGTACCAGCTCCTCTTTGTATGTCTGATAGAATTCGGCTGTGAACCCGTCTGGACCTTGGCTTTTTTTGAGTGGTAAGTTCTTAATTGCTGCCCCAACTTCAGACCTTGTTATTGGTCTGTTCAGGGTTTCAACTTCTTCCTGGTTTAGGCTTGGCAGGAGGCAAGTGTCCAGGAATTTATCCATTTCTTCCACGTTTACTATTTTATGTGCATAGAGTTGTTTGTAATAATCTCTGATGATGGTTTGAATTTCTGTGGAATCTGTGGTGATATCCCCTTTATCGTTTTTTATTGCATCAATTTGGCTGTTCTCTCTCTTCTTTTTTGTTAATCTGGCTAGTGGTCTATTTTGTTGATCTTTTCGAAAAACCAGCTCCTGGATTTATTGATTCTTTGAAGAGTTTCTTGTGTCTCTATCTCCTTCAGTTCTGCTCTGATCTTAGCTATTTCTTGTCTTCTGCTAGGTTTTGAGTTTTTTCTAACTTGCTCCTCTACCTCTTTCAATTTTGACGACAGGGTGTCAATTTTATATCTCTCCTTGCTTCTCATGTGGGCACTTATTGCTATATATTTCCCTCTAGAGACTGCTTTAAATGTGTCCCAGAGATTCTGGTATGTTGTGTCTTCATTCTCGTTGGTTTCAAAGAACATCTTTATTTCTGTCTTCATTTCATTGTTTATCCAGTCAACATTCAAGAGCAAGTTGTTCAGTTTCCATGAAGCTGTGCGGTTCTGAGTCAGTTTCTGCATTCTGAGTTCTATCTGGATTGCACTGTGGTCTTAGAGACTGTTATGATTTCCGTTCTTTTGCATTTGCTGAGGAGTGCTTTACTTCCAATTATGTGGTCAATTTTAGGGTAGGTGTGATGTGGTGCTGAGAAGAATGTATATTCTGTGGATTTGGGGTGGAGAGTTCTGTAAATGTCTATTAGGTTTGCTTGGTCCAGGTCTGAGCTCAAGTCCTGGATATCCTTGTTCATTTTCTGTCTGGTTGATCTGTCCAATATTGACAATGGGGTGTTAAAGTCTCCCACTGTTATTGTGTGGGAGTCTAAGTCTCTTTGTAAGTCGTTAAGAACTTGCCTTATGTATCTGGGTGCTCCTGTATTGGGTGCATATATATTTAGGATCGTTAGCTCTTCTTGTTGCATTGATCCTTTTACCATTATGTAATGTCCTTCTTTGTCTCTTTTGATCTTTGTTGTTTTAAAGTCTATTTTATCAGAGATGAGAAATGCAACTCCTGCTTTTTTTTGCTCTCCATTTGCTTGGTAAATCTTCCTCCATCCCTTTATTTTGAGCCTTTGTGTATCCTTGCATGTGAGATGGGTTTCCTGTATACAGCAGACCGATGGGTTTTGGCTTTTTATCCAATTTGCCAGTCTGTGTCTTTTGATTGGGGCATTTAGTCCATTTACATTTAGGGTTAATATTGTTATGTGTGAAGTTGATACTGCCATTTTGATGCTAGCTGGCTGTTTTGCCCATTAGTTGATGCAGATTCTTCATTGTGTTGATGCTCTTTACCATTTGGTATGTTTTTGCAGCGGCTGGTGCTGGTTGTTCCTTTCTATGTGTAGAGCCTCTTTCAGGAACTCTTGTAAAGCAGGCCTGGTGGTGACAAAATCTGAGTACTTGCTTGTTTGCAAAGGATTTCATTTTTCCTTCACTTACGAAGCTTAGTTTGGCTGGATATGAAATACTGGGTTGAAAGTTCTTTTCTTTAAGGATGTTGAATATTGGCCCTCACTCTCTTCTGGCTTGTAGGGTTTCTGCTGAGAGATCTGCTGTGAGTCTGATGGGCTTCCCTTTGTGGGTAACCCGACCTTTCTCTCTGGCTGCCCTTAACATTTTCTCCTTCATTT
>NW_016107428.1:7129159-7160680 GCF_001604975.1 Cebus imitator
TTAGTTGAACAGTTGACTGTCTCCCAGGTGTTCCAGTCATCTGTTGAAAAGGTGCCAGGATCTGTGTGATTTCCCATGTGGTGACTCACTGCACCGGCTTAAACAGCGGCACTGAGATTCGTGGTGCTATTTTTGCCCAGGAATCTCCTGGCCTGGCTCCCTGTTCAGTCCCCTTTTGAATCGGATGAATGGGCAACTTCCCGGGGCTCCAATCACCAGCTAAAGGGCACCCGGACCAGTGTATTTTGTATGGAGAACCACCATGCCGGGGTGCAAGCAAAGCAGCCACGCCGACAAAAACAGCCACGCTGGCGACCCGTGGGGCTCCTCCGCCTGGGAATCTCCTGGTCTGTGGGCAATAAAAATGCGGTGTCCACTTACCCTCTGTGCTTTCACTGGGAGCTGCAGTCCTGAGCTGTTCCTAAATGGCCATCTTGCATCTATCCTCGAGTTTTAAGCACAAAACTGGGAAGCCATCTGGGCAGACACCGAGCTAGCCACAGGATTTTTTTTTTCTTACCCCAATGGCACCTAGATGCCAACAAGACAGAACAGTTCACTCTCCTGGAAAGGGGGCTGAAGCCAAGGAGCCAAGTGGTCTGGCTTGGCAGGTCCTACCCCCACAGAGCCCTGCAAGCTAAGATCCACTGGCTTGAAATTCTCACTGCCAGCGAAGCAGTCTGAGCTCCACCCTTCATGAGTGGAGGGGTGTCTACCATTGCTTAGGCTGGAGTAGGCAGTTTTCCCCTTACAGTGTAAACAAAGCTGCAGGGAAGTTCGAACTGGGTGGAGCCCAACACAGCTTAGCAAGGCCACTTCAGCCAGACTCCCTCTCCTCTCTGGGCACAGCATTTCTGAAAAAAAGGCAGCAGCCCCAGTCAGGGACTTATAGATAAAATCCCCATCTCCCTAGGACAGAGCACGTGGGGGAAGGGGCAGTTGAGGGTGCAGCTTCAGCAGACTTAAACATCTCTGCCTGATAGCTCTGCAGAGAGCAGCAGATCTCACAGCACAGCGTTTGAGCTCTGCTAAGGAACAGACTGCCTCCTCAAGTGGGTTTCTGACCCCCGTGTATCCTAACTAGGAGACACCTCTCAGTAGAGGCCAACAGACACCTCAAATAGGAGAGCTCTGGCTAGCATCTGGTGGGTACCCCTCTAGAACGAAGCTTCCAGAGGAAGGAATAGGCAGCAACCTGCTGTTCTGCAGCCTCCACTGGTGTTACCCAGGCAAACAGGGTCTACAGTGGACCTCCAGAAAACTCCAGTAGACCTGCAACAGAGGTGCCTGTTAGAAGGAAAACTAACAAACATAAAGGAATAGTAGCAACATCAACAAAAACGACGTCCACTCGGAGACCTCATCCAAAGGTCACCAACTTCAAAGACCAAAGGTAGATAAATCCATGAAGATGGGGAGAAACCAGCGCAAAAAGGCTGAAAATTCCAAAAACCAGAACACCTCTTCTCTTCCCAAGGATTACAACTCCTTGCCAGCAAGGGAACAAAACTGAACGGAGAATGAGTTTGACAATTGACAGAAGTAGGCTTCAGAAGGTAGGTAGTAACAAACTCCTCCGAGCTAAAGGGGCATGTTTTAACTCAATGCAAGTAAACTAAGAACCTTGAAAAAAGGTTAGACAAATTGCTAAGTGGAATAACCAGTTTAGAGAAGAACATAAATGACCTGATGGAGCTGAAAAATACAGCATGAGAACTTCGTGAAGTATACACAAGTATCAATAGCCGAATTGCTCAAGCGGAAGAAAGGATATCAGAGATTGAAGCTCAATGAAATAAAGTGAGAAGACAAGATTAGAGAAAAAAGAGTGAAAAGAAATGAACAAATCCTCCAAGAAATATGGGACTATGTGAAAGGACCAAATCTACGTTTGATTGGTGTACTTGAAAGTGACTGGGAGAATGGAACCAAGTTGGAAAACACTCTTCAGGATATTATGCAGGAAAACTTCCCCAATGCAGCAAAGCAGGCCAATATTTAAATTCAGGAAATACAGAGAATACCACAAAGATACTCCTCAAGAAGAGCAACCCCAAGGCACATAATCGTCAGATTCACTAACATTGAAATGAAGGAAAAAAAAAATGTTAAGGGCAGCAAGACAAAAAGGTCAGGTTATTCACAAAGGGACACCGATCAGACTCACAGCAGACCTCCTGGCAGAAACCCTACAAGCCAGAAGAGAGTGGAGGCCAATATTTAACATTCTTAAAGAAAAGAATTTTCAACCCAGAATTTCATATCCAGCCAAACTAAACTTCATAAGTGAAGGAGAAATAAAACCCTTTACAGACAAACAAATGCTGAGAGATTTTGTCACCACCAGGCCTGAATTACAAGAGCTCCTGAAAGAAGCACTAAATATGGAAAGAAATAACTGGTATGAGCCACTGCAAAAACATGCCAAATTGTAAAGACCATTGATGCTATGAAGAAACTGCATCAACTAATGGGCAGAATAACCAGGTAACCTCATAACGACAGGATCAAATTCACACATAACAATATTAACCTTAAATATAAATGGGCTAAATGCCCCAATTAAAAGACACAGACTGGCCAAGTGGATAAAGAATCAAGACCCATCAGTGTGCTGTATTCAGGAGACCCATCTCACATGCAAAGACACACATAGGCTCAAAATAAAGGGATGGAGGAATATGTGCCAAGCAAATGGAAAGCAAAAAAAGCAGGGGTTGCAATCGTAGTCTCTGATAAAACAGACTTTAAATCAACAAAGATCAAAAGAGACAAAGAAGGGCACTATGTAACAGTAAAGGCATCAATGCAACAAGAAGAGCTAAGAATCCTAAGTAAAGATACAACCAATACTGGAGCACCCAGATTCATAAAGCAAGTTATTAGAGACTTACAAAGAGACATTGACTCCCACACAATAGCAGTGGGAGGCTTAACACCACACTGTCAATATTAGATCAGCAAGACAGAAAATTAACAAGGATATCCAGGACTTGAACTCAGCCCTGGCTCGAGCGGACCTAATAGACATCTACAGAATTCTCCACATGATATCAGCAAAATACACATTTTTCTTAGCACCACATCACACTTATTCTAAAATTGACCACATAATTGGAAGTAAAACATTCCTCAGCAAATACAAAAGAACAAAAATAATAACAGTCTCTCAGACCACAGTGCAATCAAATTAGAACTCAGAATTAAGAAACTCACTCAAAACCGCACAACTACAAGGAAACTGAACAACCTGCTCCTGAATGACTACTGGGTAAATAATGAAATTAAGGCACAAATAAAGATGTTCTTTGAAACCAATAAGAACAAAGACACAACATACCAGAATCTCTGGGACACATTTAAAGCAGTATGTGGAGGGAAATTTATAGCACTAAAAGCCCACAAGAGAAAGCAGAAAAGATCTAAAATCAACACCTAAACATCACAATTATAAAAGAACTAGAGAAGCAGGAGCAAATAAATTCAAAAGCTAGCAGAAGACAAGAAATAACTAAGATCAGTGCAGAACTAAAGGGGACAGAGACACGAAAAACCCTTCAAAAAAATCAACGAATCCAGGAGCTGGTTTTTTGAAAAGATCAACAAAATAGACCACTAGCCAGACAAAGAAGAAAAGAGAGAATAATCAAATAGATGCAATAAAAAATGATAAAGGGGATATCACCACCAATCCCACAGAAATACAAACTGCCATCAGAGAATACTATGAACACCTCTATGCAAATAAACTAGAAACTCTAGAAGAAATCGATAAATTCCTGGACACATACACCCTCCCAAGACTAAACAAGGCAGAAATGGAGTCAAATCTCTGAATAGACCAGAAACAAGGTCTGAAATTGAGGCAGTAATTAATAGCCTACTACCCAAAAAAAGTCCAGGACTAGACAGATTCACAGCCGAGTTCTACCAAAGGTACCAAGAAACTGGTACCATTCCTTCTGAAAGAATTCCAGACAACAGAAAAAGAAGGAATCCTCCCTAACTCAGTCTGAGAACAGCATCATCCTGATACCAAAACCTGGCACAACAAAAAGAAATTTCAGGCCAATATCCCTGATGAAAAAATTTTGTTGATGTGAAAATCCTCAGTAAAATACTGGCAAACCGAATCCAGCCACATATCAAAAAGCTTATCTACCACGATCAAGTCGGTTTCATCCCTGGGATGCAAGGCTGGTTCAACATATGCAAATCAATAAACGTAATTCATCACATACATGATTATCTCAATAGATACAGAAAAGGCCTTCAACAAAATTTAGCAGCACTTCAGGACAGAAACCCAATAAACTAGGTATTGATGGAACATATTTCAAAATAATAAAAGAGCTATTTATGACAAACCCACAGCCAATATCATACTGAATGGGCAAAAACTGGAAGCACTCCCTTTAAAAACCAGGACAAGAAAGGATGCCTTCTCTCACCACTTCTGTTCATAGTATTGGAAATTCTGGCCAGTGCAATAAGTCAAGTGAAAGAAATAAAAGGTATTCAATTAGGAAAAGAGGAAGTAAAATTGTCTGTTTGCAGATGACATGATTGTATATTTAGGAAACCTCATCGTCTCAGCTCAAAGTCTCCTTAAGATGATAAGCAACTTCAGCAAAGTCTCAGGATACAAAACCAATTTGCAAACATCACAGGCATTCCTATACACCAATAACAGACTTAAAGAGAGCCAAATCATGAGTGAACTCTCATTCACAATTGCTACAAAGAGAATAACTTACCTAGGAATACAATTAACAAGGGATATGAAGGACCTCTTCAAGGAGAACTACAAACTACTGCTCAAGGAAATAAGAGAGGACACAAACAAATGGAAAAACATTCCATGCTCATGGATAGGAAGAGTCAATATCGTGAAAATGGCCATACACCCAAAGTAATTTACAGATTCAGTGCTATCCCCATCAAGCTACCATTGACTTTCTTCACAGAATTGGAAAAAAACTTCTTTAAATTTCACATGGAACCAAAAGCCCTCATAGCCAAGAAAATCCTAACCAAAAAGAACAAAGCGGAAGGCATCACACTACACTACCTAACTTTAAACTATGCTACAAGGCTACAGTAACAAAAACAGCATGGTACTGGTACCAAAACAGATATATAGACCAATGGTACAGAACAGAATAGGCCTGAGAAATACCACCACACATCTACAACCATCTGATCTTTGACAAACCTGCCAAAAACAAGCAATGGGGAAAGGATTCCCTATTCATAAATGGTGTTGGGAAAACTGGCTAGCCATATGCAGAAAGCTGAAACTGGATCCCTTCTTTACACCTTAGACAAAAATTAAGATGGCTTAAAAACTTAAAAGTAAGACCTAAAACCATACAAACCCTAGTAGAAAACCTAGGCAATACCATTCAGGGTACAGGCATGGGCAAAGACTTCATGACTAAAACACCAAAAGCAATGGCAACAAAAGCCAAAATTGACAAATGGGATCTAATTAAAATAAATAAAGAGCTTCTGCACAGCAAAAGAAACTATCATCAGAGTGAACAGGCAACCTACAGAATGGGAGAAAATTCTTGCAATCTATCCATCTGACAAAAAGCCATTTTCCAGAATCTACAAAGAACTGAAACAAATCTACAAGAAAAAAACAACCACATCAAAAAGTGGGCAAAGATATGAACAGACACTTCTCAAAAGAAGACATTTATGCAGCCAACAAACATATTAAACAAAGCTCATCATCACTGGTTATTAGAGAAATGCAAATCAAAACCACAATGAGATGCCATCTCACACCAATTAGAATGGCAGTCATTAAAATGTCAGGAAACAACAGATGCTGGGGAGGATGTGGAGAAATAGGAATGCTTTTACACTGTTGGTGGGAGTGTGAATTAGTTCAACCATTGTGGAAGACAGTGTGGTGATTCCTCAAGGATCTAGAAATAGAAATACCATTTAACCCAGCAATCCCATTACTAATACCCAAAGGATCATAAATCATTCTATTACAAAGGCACATGCATGCATATTTTTATTGTGGCACTGTTCATAATAGCAAGACTTGGAACCAAACAAAATGCCCATCAATGACAGACTGACTGGATAAAGAAAATGTGGCACATATACACCATGGAATACTATGCAGTCATACAAAAGGGTGAGTTCATCTGGACACAGTGGCTCATGCCTGTAATCCCAGCACTTTAGGAGGCCGAGGCAGGTGGATCACAAGGTCAAAAGATCAAGACCTTCCTGGCCAACATGGTGAAACCCAGTCTCTACTAAAAATACAAAAATTAGTCAGGCGTGGTGGCACACACCGCTACCTGGGAGGCTGAGGTGGAAGAATTGCTTGGACCTGGGAGGCAGAGGTTGCACTGAGTCGAGACTGCACCACTGCACTCCAGCCTGGTGACAGAGCAAGACTCCATCTCAAAAAAAAAAAAAGATGAGTTCATGTCCTTTGCAGCGACATGGATGAAGCTAGAAACCTTCGTTTTCAGCAAACTGACATAAGAACAGAAATCCAAATACTGCATGTTCTCACTCATAAGTGGGAGTTGAACAATGAGAACACAGGAACACAGAGAGGGGAACATCACACACTGGGGCCTGTTGGGGGGTTGGGAGCTAGGGGAGGGAGGGCATTAAGAGAAATACCCAATGCAGATGACAGGTTGATGGGTGCATGAAACCACCATGGCACATGTGTACCTATGTAACAAACCTCCACATTCTGCACAAGTACCCCAGAATTTAAAGTATAATTTTTAAAAAAGTAAACAAGAACATGAAACATAATTTTTCAAATTATTATAAGAACCACAAAGAAAATTTTAAAATAATAATTTGTTGGTGATGCTGTAAGGAAACAGTCACAATCATATTACTGGTTGTATTATTACATATTTTTTAAAACTAAATTAAATGAATCTTCAGTATCTAAGACAGCTAGAGACCTTGGGGCACCAGACTATAAGGAAGCTTGCCAGTGCATTCCTCCAGATTCTACCTGCGTCTTTGTCCCTGAGGATCTGGCTGTGTACCTTTCCTATATTGCTGTAATAAGTCTTAACCACACGTATAACTATATGCTGAGTGCTGAACATAAACTGTTGAGGACTCCCATCATGTGTACTGAGCATTGTGTATTACTTTTGAAGCAGGATTTTAAAAAAAGTATTAAGTATATTAATTTTTAAGAAACAAATAATGAGAAATTCAAATAATTACCTGTACAATAAGAGCATGTCTCCGTAACACATACTTCTGAGATGCCATATGAATAAAGGTTAGGCCTATACAGAGGCTATAGAGAGGTTCATCAGGGTGAGTGCGAAAGGCTTGCACATACTGTCCTGGAAAATGAGCAGTGGTGTCAGACCGTGTAACAAGAACAGAGTTCCTTATTTCTTCACCACTTTTAAGGCTAAACAAACATACTGATTTTAACATATACAAGGTGTACATTCTGTCTTAAATATCAACCAGACACCTATTAGTTTGAATTTTAAAACAATGTATAAAATATAACATAATTAGAAGTTCCCCGTGAATGTATCCTGACCATGAAGATTAATATGAATAACTAAATTAACTTTTTCTAGGCACAGTTACACATTTCCGTGTAAAGTAATACTTCCAAAATAAACAATTTATCATAATAAATAATCGTCTATTTTATGACCTTAAATCTATTTGGAAAGGAATGGAGGATATGTGTTTTGGTGAACATTTTTATAAATTCAGTTGATCTGTTTTATAAATTCAAATGTGGTAGATCATGGAGGTGAGAAGAGGAAAGTTTTGTTTTTTAGACTATGGTGTTGTTTTCCCAAACGTAGCAACTATTTTGTATCCAGTAACAGAATAAGAATTTGGGGATTTATGAATTACATGTATTCCATATATACAATCATCTCATGTCAAAAGCCTAATCATATGAAGTAGGGGAATTTAAGCAAGTTTTTCTCATAAAGGAATAAGATATAATATATCACATAGATTAAAACTCTATTCCTTCTGGCTTCTATTCTGGAAGGAATGGCACCACTGAATCTCTTAGGCAGCAAAGATGGTAGACTGCCATTTGTCTATCATTTTAACCTTTTGTAAAAGTTTCTAATATAGGAAAATAAATATTTATATTTTCTTAATCTGAAAAAATTCCACAAAGCAAACACAAAAGAGGAGTGTTTCAACATCTGATGTTTGAGGTTACCGGATGAACAATTAGAAAAACACCAGCCATATACAAAGAATCATGAAAGTATTAAATAGCCAAAAACCATAGTTTACTCATAAGATCTAAATCTGGCAAACCAGCTTTTAGGCAGAACATACATGCCTAATTTTAAGTTTAAAGATTTGGTTAGGTATTTTTCCACTTGTTTGCTTCTTAACTTTTTTTTAAAGGAGAGTCTGCATATAATACTTATTTACTTCTGATTCCTTATTACAGAAATTCTTTATTATAAATGATTAATGACGTTTTCTTGAGTTTAATTAGAATTAGTAAGCATCGCATAAATAAATCTTAATATAGACTTATCTCCTAAAGGAATGAACTTTCAGCAAATCTTGAATATGTTTTGCATTATAGCAAATTAAAATCAGGTGGCAAAAGCATCCATAATTAATGAAAATCATTTTAAAAATAAATAGGCCTAAGCAGGGAGAATTGACCTTTAAAATGAATTATAAGACCTATATAAGCCTTTTACAACCAAAGCTTAATAAGAATAAATATTAATATTAGTAATGACCATTTTTGCTATTATATCCACTTACTATATGTGCCAGGCACTGTTTTAATTTCTCTATATTGACTCAGTTAATTTTCACAATACTCTACAAAGTAGGTCCAACTATTATCTCCATTTTAGAGATAAACAAACTGAGGCAGGAGGAGGTAGAATAATTTGTCACAGTGGGGCTGCTAATTAACCCAGACAGTTCCACTGCAGAGGCTAGGCTCTTCGCCACACTATTTATGCTTGACAAAGTCACGTGCCAGGACACTTACCAAGCGCATGCTTAAAACTACCAGATACAAATGCATTGTGTCCGTTTAAGACACATAGGGCATGATTTTCTGGGTTTTTCAGCATCAAACGAAGACAGAAGCGATGATGTCGTACATCTTGGGAGTGCATGGTAACTTGATTGAAAATGTTCCAGAGCTGGGGTTTATTGACATTTTCCATTACCATTATCCTAAAATTGCAGGAAGAGGGTGAAGGGTAAAATAATGTAAAAATCTTCCTGATTCTAAAAATAAAACCCTTCAGTGCTGTCCTACCAGCACTGAAATGTACTACCCTCCAACAAGGAAAAGCAGACAGTTTCAATCTATTTAAAGCAAAACTCTCCTACGCAATGAAAGATTTTTTCCCAGAAAACGCTGCTTAAGTTAGTATTTCTACATCTTATTTCTACTTTCAACAGAACTTTTAAACTAAAACAGAAGCAAGTGGCTTAGGTTTCACTTTTTCTCTCCCTGCCCACTATAGCTGCAGTACTGAATAATAACTCATAATATTTGCCAGGCATTGTTAAAAGGCTTTATATATAACTCCTTTAACCTTTATTATAACCCTAAGAGATCACAGTATTATGATATCCTTTTATAAGTGGAGACTGTAGCACTTGAAATTACCTAACTAGCCTAAGGTCACACAGCCAGTAAGTGTCAGGGCTGGGATTCGAACCCAGAAAGTCTGGCCCTAGAGTGAATGCTCTCATATACTGCCTTTGACAATCACCAACGAACTGAATTAAACAGTTTATTGTTTAACAGTACAACCAAAAATAAAGTAGCTTCTAATCAAAGTAAATATACTTACTCTATTAAAGAATCTAATTGAAATAAATAACTGGGAAGTCACCTGATATAGTTGTATGCCTTTCTGAAATTTTTGTCCAGAATTGCAGCAGACAGACCAAAGTACTCTAGTTCTTTGCGTTTCTGCCTGTCATCGTAAAATGAATAATATTCCAATGAAGAATCTACAAGCAACTCAGCCTCTTGAAATCGGGATAGGTCACATAAGGAGTATATGGCCTTCAACAGAAGGTTCCACCAGTCATCCTTTGTCAAGACACTTGTGAGCACAGCAAATATTGCTAAAATGAGACCAATGAAAACCAGTTAGGACACTGTATTTCCAGAAACAGCAGTATTAGAAAAATTCACATCATCAATTTTAAGAGAAGCTTAATAACCATGAGCCTACATTGTTGCCAGTGCTCTCCTGACAAAGATGAGAAGGGGTAGTTGGTTGCTTACACTCCTTCAATACTACCCCTTTCTACTCTTCCAGTTTAACAATCTGCAATGCCAGGCATCTGAATCTGTTCTCTACAAGTTCCAGCTAATCCCATCTGCATTTCTCCATGCTGGCGAGGATATATCTCCTCCAGGGCAGAATAAGTTTACTTTCTATGAATACAGTCCCATAAAGAAGCAGTCACCAACCTTTTTGGCACCAAGGACCAATTTCATGCAAGGCAATTTTTCCATGGACCAGGGGTGAAAAGGATGGTTTCAGGATAATTCAAGCACATTGTATTTATTGTGCACTTTATTTCAATTATTATTATGTTGTAATATACAATCAAATAATTGCACGACACCAAAATGTAGAATCAGTGGGAGCCCTGAGCTTATTTTCCTACTACTAGACAGTCCCATCTGGGGGTGATGAGAGAGAGTGACAGACCATCAGACATTAGATTCTCATAAAGAGCGTGCAACCTAGATCCCTCGCGTGGGCAGTTTACAATAGGGTTTGCGTTCCTATGAGAATCTAATGCTGCCACTGACCTGACAGGACAAGGAGCTCAGGTGGTGATGTTCGCTTGCCCACCCACTGCTCCCCTCCTGTGCGGCCCAGTCCCTAGTCGGCCACAGACTGGTATCAGGATTGGGGACCCCAGTGATAGAGGGTTATGGACATACAGGCATTCAAATGTTTGCTCAGCAAATGATTTCAAATTCGTACTTTGAGAATCAAGTTGTTCTTTATCTTTTTCTGATCTCAATTTTCTCTGCCTTAAAATGTCTCTTTAACAACCTCTTTCTCTTCCTTAGTTCTTTGTAAAAAGCCTCCCTTTTAAGTATCAAAAGCCATAAAAAATTTTACTGTCTTTGATCCAATAATTTTCCTTCTGAGAATCTATCCTAAACAATCAAAATATGAACAAATCTGTGTGTATGAAAATGCTACTACATTATTGGTTATAAAGGAAAATTATCAAAAGTGATCATAGGCCAAAAAATAAGAAAATGATTAAATTATGGAATGTAATAACCTTAAATATAATAACTATGAAGAGAACAGAGCAAGATGATAAAATATCTATGAGAAAACATAAAGTGAAAATATTAGCGTACGAAGTTTCATGTAATACAAATAGGCTTAGTTCATCCTATCCTGGTACACCAGTGTAATGTGATCCTCATCATGATAAAATTTAAAACAACAAAATTTAAGAGCCTAAGAAAAACTAACCATGAACCTCCAATGAGGAATCACTGAATGAAAACAGGCAGATCACATAAAAAGAAAAATATAACATAAGGAAACATGGTTCAAAACAAGCTGCAGAGGTAGAAGCTGTCATCTTTTAAAGTTGTATTACTTGAGACTGGGTCACAGCAACTTATTTTCAGAGTTTCTGTGACTATTGCTACAGTTGTTAAAAATTATCTAATAGAGAATGGAATATATTTAAGTGAAGTCTCTGGACAAATCTATACTGTCATCTACACAAATTTCTTAAAATATATTTTCTTTTTAAAAAGTAAAATGAAAAGTTTTGTTTTACTTCTTTCACAGATCGAAGCAGATGCTTTCCTTTTTAAGTATTTACATTTAGCCTTTCCTTTTTAACACCAAATGTGTTTATTACCCTTGAGAGATTTAGATTAGGATATTTCATTTAATTTGAAAAGGATATATTTTCAGTTATAGTACTGTCCAACGTTACTTCATGAGTCTTTTTCAATTAAACCACATTTTATATAATATAATGCAAATGAAGTAATTACCTTTTGCATCACAATTTGCTGACTCTTGGTCATTGCTGTCTGATATTTTGTCTCTCGATACTTTAATAAGATAGAGATGCCTCTCTCCAGATTTGGAACTCGATATCAAACAGACTTGGGCTCGATTCATTGCCACCTGAATTCAAGATGAAAATTTCAGATTTTTTAAATGATAATTTTTTTGTTTAAAGTCTTGCTATGTTAGCTCAGGCTGGATTTGAACTCCTAGGCTTAAGCAATCCTCACACCTCAGCCTCCCAAGTAGCTGGGACCACAGGCATATGCCACCATACCCAGATCTAAAGAATAATTTTCTAAAGAAAACCTATGGGTCACAGGTGTCACAAATGTGACTGAAAGCTCCCTTAGTAAAAAAAAAAAAAAAAAAACCAAATTACTACATTAAAAAACTAAATTAGAAAGAACTGACTTTTTTTTTCTTACCAAAGGAATTTTGCGTCACATTCCTCGCCTCAGAAAGAAAAAAAGCAATTCACATTAACATTATAACATGTACACATACACACCCCAGAGATACACCCACAGAGCTACCTCCCTGCAAATAAGCCAGACTCAGAAAGAATATTAGATCTGGAAAATAGTTTTGCAAAGTGAGTAATTTTGGCTCACAGTACTGTCTACTGGGCGCATATCTGATAGCACTATGGTGCTCACTTTTCTAAATATGTACTAGGGAAGATTTTCACTTAAGCTGTTGTCAAGAACTTTTAGTCATATGCCAATAAACTCTAGCTTTTTTGTTTTTATCGGATTTTCACTTTTAGAGTCTGAGTTTAATGTAGTAAAACAATTATAAAGTAGTATAATCTATGTTTAAATAAAATAGTAAACATTTAAAAAGTCATCAAGGCTAACATAAAGAAAGATCATTACCCACCTTTAAAAGCATGGCTAACATAGTTAGTAAGGTATCCACATAACCATACATTTTTCCTTGTGAAAACAATAGAGTAGAACGATGAAGCAATAACTTCAGTTCCTAAACAAATAAGCACAAGATAATGAGCCTAACAAGATTCCTTTTCCATAAATTGTTTTATTTGCATAGAAACATTTTTAAAAACGAAACTTTAAGAACATTTGCATTTTTCAGAATTAAGTGCCAGTATTTTAAAAACTACAATTTATAATAAGTGGCTAAACAACCTAACACTTAAAATTATTTTTCAAAAACACCGAATTTAATACACTAAAATAAAATTTTGGATGTAAGCTATAGAGACATCCTTAACTGAGGAGAAAGTTCTAAAATATAATGTACCAAGAAAAACTTCCCTCTATGTGACATGGCCCACCTGTTGTGCAGCATTTGCATCCTGTGCTAAAGTATCTGGATCATACATTGGTTCCAGAGCTTCCAGAGCTTTCTCAGGCCGGCCCAGCTGCTGCTGAAGGGTAGAAAGTGAAATCCTTGCATCCAAATGGAGTGGGGCCAGATCAACCACCTTGCCGTAGCTTTCGGCAGCTCGCTCCATATAGCCTAAGGCTTTTAAACATTCTAAGACGATTTTAAAAAAAGCGTTAAGTATGAACTACAGATTTGTAAACTGGCCAAAGTGGCCTTTCCATTTGAAAAGAAATATAGCAATATAAAAAATTATAACAAAAAATGAATATGTATTTCTAGTACTCTGAAACATCTATCCCTAATCTCTATCAATCAATCAGTCAATCTCTCTAATTAAATTGCTATAAGTAGTAATCAGTGTATACATATAATTTTGGGTTCTGCTTTATTCATTGAGCATTAAACACTGACTTCATTGGCATTTTGAATGGTTACATAAAAATCAAATTTTTACTCTAATAAATAATACTGCAGTAAACATCTTCACATATATAAACCAGAGCACACAATTGGCAGACCAGTGTAACCCAAAGTTGTGTTTTATTAGGCCACAATGCTTTTAAAAACTATTACCATCCTATATTTCCTAAAATTAGGATTTTAATAAAATCCAGGGTACCAGAGTCTTTTGAAAATTCTGTATTTGGCACCAGTGGGTGCCCCATTCCCACATGGCACATCAGTCTAAGCAGAGAAACTGCCCTTTAGAAAGGGCTCGTCAGTTCCCACCTCTCCCTAGCATTCTCTCTCCCACTTCACTCATTTGTGTTACATGCCAGGCTCCCAAGTTTTGTGATCCTCAATATAAACTACTTCCTCTCATCCCACTCAATTAGTTCCTGGTACATTCTCACAAGTGAGGATACTGGGCCCTATTTCTCAAACTTTACACCCAATCAATCAATACATTCAATCATTTAAACCTGAAAATGAGTCTCTGTAAGCATTTCTTCTTTCCATCCTTTTCACTGCACTGGATCTCCTAAATATTTCTGCCTCCAGTTGCTATCTCAAATCTCTCCTGACCATCATCTTTAGGTTAAATTTTGATAATAATGGAAGGACATTAATATGAATGGACCATCACAATGACATCACAATTTCTTACATTTACTTATTTTTCACTTTTAAAAACATTTTGTTATTATGCTACAAGCACTGAATTCCTCTAATTATATATATACTGATCCCAAATTTCTTTATGATTTTTAGATGACTCTGAGATTTTACCTTCCATTCATCTCAAGCTACATGGGCTCAAAATGGAAATAGCATTTAACAGAATCATGATTAAATAGGATTTTTAAAGTGTACATCATTAGTAACAAAGGAGCAGTTTCAATATCACAGCCCTAATTAGAAAGGCAATAAAAACTCAAGTAACCTGCTCATGTCTTTAAAATTCAAATCTTACAAATAATGCAACTTTTTATGACGGTATTACATTTGTATTCTTATTCATTCATCTAAACAGAAAATTATTATCTTAATCATTAAGTGCTCTCTTTCCTAGATCATATCTGTGATGTGAGTGTGCTATTACCCCAAAATGCCAATCAATGCTTCTCTAGCTATAGCGAACTTTCTGTCATCATGTAAAACTTAAGAGCCACTGGAGCTTTCTGCCATCACGCAGAATTTGAAACTAAGACTATTCGATTTTTAATGTGTCTTTCATGTTGAATCAGTAATACTTTTTGCTTTCATGTATTTCTTCAAAAGATGTAATCATGTTCTTAAGCTATCTTTTCTAGTCTAAATCATTCACTTCAGATTACTGTGGACTTAGGCACAGTGTAATAAATGGCTGATAAAACCCAATTTTGAGCATGGGTGGCTCAAAGAGCATGAAAAATATATTAATTTTTCCCAAAATAACATATTAAATATAAGTCTGTAAAACCTCTTCAAAAGTAGATTTTGCCCCCAAGTCTGACAATCCTGTGCTGGAAACCAGAGCCTATGGTTAAGACAGGTTCAAGACAGGCATTTAAGGGACATGTGAGTCCTACTTCACTCTGGTATCATTAAGTAAATCGTTCCTCCAAAGCATTAGTGATGGAGAAATCACTTAGTAGCCTAGCAAGACAATTTAAAATACTGACTTTCAAAAACTGCCCTGAAACCAGAAATACTTGCACTTAAAAGTGTTACCTGCATGACGAAGCCAAACTACTGCAAGGTTGTATCTTTCAGAGCAAACAAGAGCACTGAGGAGGGGAAGTGCAGAGTTATATTCACCAACATCCAGAAAAGCTTCAGCAACATCTAGGTATAGGTCTCCCATATCTTCAGGATTCTGTTCTACTAGTGTTGTCAAGAGAGGCTAGACCACAAATAAAAGCCCAAAGTTAAACATTTATTACAAACCTGCACATCTATCTGTAGCTTTTCTCCCCCGCCCCCCAAGGATGAAGTCTTACCCTGTCACCCAAGCTGGAGTGCAGTGGCACAATCCTGCTCACTGCAACCTCCACCCACTGGGTTCAAATGATTCTCGTGCCTCAGTTTCCCAAGTAGCTGGGATTACAGATGTGCACCACCAGGCCGGGCTAATTTTTGTATGTTTAGTTGAGACGGGCCAAGCTAGTCTTAAACTCCTGGCCTCAAGTGATCTACCGGCCTCAGCCCCCTGGGTTCAAGTGATTCTCATGCCTCACCTTCCCAAGTAGCAGGGATTATAGATGTGCACCACCAGGCAGGGGTAATTTTTGTATGTTTAGTTAAGTTGGGGCCAGTCTCAAACTCCTGGCCTCAAGTGATCTACCTGCCTCAGCCTCCCAAAGTCTACAGCTTTCTTTTTAACCTACATATCAGTTATATGAGGCAAACTGAAAAGGAGCAAGGCTTAACAAAACCAGCTTTATATAGTCATTTTTCTGTTCACTTCTGCATCTTTATTTTTAAAAACTCATACCCATTAAACACATTTTGTGGATCTGTTTAGAGGCAGGCAATGCAAGAACTAAGACACAGCTGATCTGTTTTGCTCTTCCTCTAACCAACACCCGTGCCTCAGGGCTTCTGTGTTTTTGGAAAGCTGTTTCCTTAGATATCCCCATGGTTTACTTCCTCACTTCCTTCAGGTCATTATTCAAATGTCACTTTTTTTTTTTTGAGACAGGGTCTGCAGTCTCTACCTCCTGGGTTCAACCAATCCTCCCACTTCAACCTCCCAAGTAGCTGGTACTACAGGTGTGCACTACCACACCCAGCTAAATTTTTTGTATTTTCTGTAGACATAGGGTTTCACCATTCAGGCTGGACCTGAATGCCTGAGCTCAAGAGATCTGCCTGCCTAAGCCTCCCAAATGCTGGGATTATAAGTGTATGCTGTGGCACGCAGCCAAATGTCACCTGATCCCCTATTGAAAACTGCAGCTTTCCCCTGCTCCCAATATTCCTTATTTTCTTCCTTGTTTGATTTTTTTTCCCAGAACACTTAATCACCAGACAATGTCCTGTATGTTATGTATTTATTTTATTCGTTATCTAATCCCATTAAAACAAAAAAGACATCCTGACTCATGAGGGTACGGATTTATATATTTTACTCAATGTCTTATTCTAAGGTCCACAAAGTAGATATAAGTCCTTTTTTTTTTTTTAACAACAGTATACTTGGTCCAAAGTCAGCAAATAAGAATAGCTGTCAGAATTATTACCAATGATCTAACTGTCTAAGGACAATCTCAAATTCTGATCTTTAGATTGTTATTTTAAAAGAAAAATAAATTACTATAAGCCCAATTCCAAAACAATTTTAGTTTTTATAAGATATTCCTACAAAATTATTTAATGCTTATTGTTACTTCCCTAATTATTAAGAAATGTGAAATTCTAGAGTCAAGTTATAATTTCTTGACATCTAAAGAAAACAGATAGTACATGTGATGAAGTATCTCAAGTGCAGATCTTGTTACATACATTAAGTGGTTCAAGGATGTTGAGATGTACAAGGCAGACCATCAGCTTCACTGTGATATCTATTGGCACGCCATCAGGTATAGTGCAGGTAACATTCTCAGGAGCTGGGGAATAGACAGACAAGAAGCAGTTCCTATATGCAAACTTAAAATATGTATCTTCTATGTAAGATCTCATTTATTTCATTCAAAGCAAATGATTCCACAGTCAATTCTTAATGTGGCCAATTCCATTAACAAGTTCTTATATCTCTTTCAGTCTGTCCTTTGGCAGCAAGTATGCTTCCTATTCTATTTCTAATACCTTACATACTTATCCAAAACATACTCTCACATCTTCTACTAAACTACAGAGAACTAAAATGACAAAAACAATGAGGATGTATGAACCTTCTTTTTTTTTTTTTTCTTGAATTGAAAGGTCTCTCTCTCTTTTTTTTTTTGAAATGGAGCCTTGCTCTGTCGCCCAGGCTGGAGTGCGGTGTTGTGATCTCAGCTCACTGTAACCTCCACCTCCCAGGTTCAAGCAGTTCTCTGCCTCAGCCTCCCAAGTAGCTAAAATCACAGGCACCCACCACCATGCCTGGAGAATTTTTGTATTTTTAGTAGAAATGGGGTTTCATCATCTTGGCCAAGCTGGTCTTGAACTGCTGACCTCGTGATCCACTCGCCTCAGCCTCCCAAAGTGCTGGGATTACAGGCATGAGCCACTGCACCCAACTGAAAAGTCTCTTTTTAGTGTTCACTAGAAATAGGCTAAGAAAAGGATAAAATAATACTATGTTGTTTTCTAAAAACTCATTACAGCAAAATAATTTTTAAAGCCCTGGGAAATTAAAGGAATTTTTATGCACATTTAAAGTATTTTGCAAAGTTTAATAAGTTTACATGTTATATGCAAATAATACACTATGTTATATAACGGATTTAAGTATCCAAGGATTTTGGTATAAGGGGTTTCCTGGAGCCAATCTCTCATGAAGACTGAGGGGAGACTATATTGCCTAAAATTACCAAGTTATAGAAGGATATGGACAAGTTTAATTAAAAGACTTTTTATCACTGAGCTCTGAGACAATAACTGATATTAGAAATCCAGTTGAGATATTCAGTCTGCTCAAAGAGAGAATTTACCTACCATATAAATTTACTCACACTAAGCCCTAAGCTCCATGAGGGCAAGAACCATGTCTAACTCAAGGCTATATCCACAGCATATTTCTTCTGTGGACAGTAACTAAGGTCTGAGTGAGGACTAAACACAATGCAGTAATTTTAATGAGCCTTTGACTTTACTAAAATGGGATTCTATCTTTATCATGTATGGGTTCTATATTCCAACTCCATCACTTTAATTTTCTTTCTAAAATGCTGTTTGCTAACAGTCTGAATGTTGGTGTCTCACCAAAATTCCTGTGTTGAAACCTAACCCCCATGGTGAAGTTATTAAGAGGTGGGTCTTTGGGAGGTGGTTAGGTGGATGGGATTTGTGCCCTCGTAAAAGACGTCTCTTGTTTCTTACTTTTGCCACGTGAGGACACAGCAAGAAGGCACCATCTATGAGAAAAGGGCCCTCACCAGACACCAAATCTGCTGGTGCCTTGGACTTCCTAATCTCCAAAACTGTGAGCAATAATTTCTATTGTTTATAAATTACCCAGTCTCAGGTCTTTTGTTATAGAAGTCCAAACAGACTAAGTCCAATAAAATATATCTATATGTTTTAACTTTCAGCAAGAAAGGTAACTTATAGTGTATGAAATACTTTAAATCTCAGCATAGGCCTTAAAGATACAGTATGTACAGATGTGTAAGTCAGAAACCTTGCTTTCATATCAAATCACAAAGTAAAACACAACCTTTGTTGAATACAAGATTATGCCTAAAATCAAGTGATTCAGGAAAGCTGAAATTTTGTTGCAGGCAGATGGAAACAAACAAACAAAAAATAGTCACAATCTCAGTATGAGACAAGGCCAACTACATTTGAAAAGGTACGAAGGTCACTTCATAATGCTACAGGGCAGTGCTACTCAAACTATAGTCTGGGACCTGTGCAGGTCCACAAACTGTTACCAGTTCAATCAGGTAAGTATGGAGATTGAGAGTATTTAGATTAGTATTTAGATTAGTAAATCTAAATTAGTATTTAGATTGAGATATTTTAATGGCAATTTGATAATTCCAAGGAAGGTAATATATATATGTATAGCCCCTACAGCTTACATATTATTAACTAACATTTAACAACGCTAACTTTTAAAAAGCTTGTCTTTGTGTCACTGATACTATATTCTCCTGAATTCTCATCAAGTCTTTCACATTTAGAAGAATTTAAAAATGTGACCGTCAATAGGCAATACAATATCTACCAATAAATGGTCTCATTTTTAAAAATGCATACTAGAAACTACCCTTGCTTACTTCAGATTTGTTTTATTCTCCCAGTCTTTTGGACATATCTTTTTTTTTTTTTTTTTTTTTTTCCAAGACGGAGTTTCACTCTTGTTACCCAGGCTGGAGTGCAATGGCGCGATCTCGGCTCGCCGCAACCTCCGCCTCCTGGGTTCAGGCAATTCTCCTGCCTCAGCCTCCTGAGTAGCTGGGATTACAGGCATGTGCCACCATGCCCAGCTAATTTTTTGTAGTTTTAGTAGAGACGGGGTTTCACCATGTTGACCAGGATGGTCTCGATCTCTTGACCTCGTGATCCACCCGCCTCGACCTCCCAAAGTGCTGGGATTACAGGCTTGAGCCACTGCGCCAGGCTTGGACATATCTTTTTCTTTAAAGTTATTTCATCAACTCTAAGCTGCCAGATTTCAGATCTAAGATGCACCATTATTTTGCATACTAAAAAATAAAAAAGGCACTACTTAAACTCTAACCTGTTGTTGATTTATGTTCTAGGGAGACAGGGAGGGAGGAACGGAGGATAAAATATATTAAACAACAAAATGATTATATATACAATTAAAACTGGAACAGAACTTAGCATTTCTAATATTTTTCAAAACAAAGGACAGCAATAATTTTAACACAATTAAGAAGAAAAATCTTAATCAGAAATTCACACCACCCTGATCACTCAACAGTCCCAACCATAGCCTGTGATCTGCTCCTGCTCATCCAAGCAGTGCTCCCACACCCTGTGACTCAGTATGGATACACTCCCCATGGTGTCTGCTTAAACTGGGCCTCTGTAAACATCTTCTGATCCTTCTATACTGCCTTTCTCTATTTTCCCATAGCATCAACTGTGCTACAGAAATTATCACACAACTCTTAAACTGGATACATTTCATTTGAACGCCTCTTCCACCTCCACTTCCTTGAGAGAAGCAAATGTTATACTCATCTGTGTATTCTCCACACACCCAGCAGTCCTTTACAAGAAACTTATTGAACTGAGTTTCCCTTCCTCAACAACTTTCCACTTCAATATTTATCTGTCCCATATCTCACCTTGGGCTTACTCTCTATGAATTAGCACAGGCTGGCCTGTGTAAGTGAATTACTACTCACCATTAGGATGGATCATATTTTAAATAACAGTTTTTGTTTCCGAATAATTATGCCTTAGCCCAAAGGATTACATAATGACAGAATTTTTAGGCATCATGACAGGCCACGGAGGGAGTTGTTCTGAAGCACGCAGGACTCAGTACCAACCCACTTGCCCCTCCTCAGAGTCCATCAAAATCCTCAGAGGGTAGAGGCTGAAGGTACCATACAGGAATTTTCTTACAAGAGCATGGTTATATACTCTGCTCATAAAGATCAATTTTGCTACAACTTAATATAGGGTCTTGAATGTTAGTATTTTTACAGAATAGGTTAATGAGTATGGTACAAAGAGACTCTGCAAGCCACACTTAGGTATGACTTTCTAACCAGATCACTAATTATACATTTGAGTTTTCAAACAATGTAGAGTAATCACATTAGTTTCTACTTTTTATGTGAATGCTTAAGCTTAAGGTAGAATTTTTTAAATGAGAGCATTTTAGATCCTATTTGAAAAGTAAATTGCTTTAGCGCTAACGGTTTTTGATAAACTTCTGTAATTTGTTTTTTTCCCTTTAAAAATGAAAAAAATTGTCAGTGAAAAATGCCATGTTCAAATGGACATACTAAAAAATAAAAGGGACTCAAAACAAATTTTTTTAAAGATTACTTATAAGTCAATACTCACAAGATATGAAATCTCTGAGAAAAAAATGCTTCTTGGGAAAATTTATGAGAACATTAACTATCAACTCACCACAGTATGAAATAAATTTTCACTCTAAAACACCACCTTATGACCAAGAGAGGATTATATACACTTTCCTAAGCAGAGGAAACTACAACCTTTATTCTCTTCTGAGGTGCCTTCTTCTGAAGTGCCTTCTTCTGAAGTGCCTTCTTCTGAAGTTTTTTTTTCCAGCACAATTCCAGAAAAATCTGTAATTACCTAAAACAATGGGAAAGAAGAAAGGAAATAATAAAATAGTTACGTATGAAAAACATTTTCATAATGCAAAGATTTGTACAGTCAATTCAAATAATCCCTAATATAAAAATAGGCTATAAAAAGAAAAAGTAAGTCTTTTAAAAATGAGAAACCCTTGATCTTGGACTTCCGAGATAATAAAAAAAGAAAAAAAGAAGAGAGAAACTCTGTGACCCATTAACATTTTAATATCCTATTAACTAATGCAAACTAAATATATATAACTCTTCTATAACAAACCAACCTACCTTGCCCCAACCAGTTTAAGAACTAAATCACAGCAATTCATCTGACTGTTGAGTCCTGCTACCCTGAAGTACACACATACTTGGCACCTGTGATAATGGCAATATTTTTTTATTATGTAACTGCACTTATTTCACACTGAATTGCTACAGAATCTAGAAATCACTTGTTTCATACAGACTTTATATATATACATAACTAAAACGAAGAACTGCCAATTTTTAAGAATTTCTAGAACACAGAAACACATTCAAAACCTAACAGAGAAACACATAAGCATTCCTACCTCCAAAGCTTTGTCATACTGTTTGTTTGAAATATATAGTTCAGCTGCTATGTTAACATCTTCCATGGAGACTAGGCCCTGGTGTTTTGAGAAAGCTTCATCAATTATGTTAATAGCAGAAGTAACATCATTGGCTTCATAGTAACTCCTAAAAAAAAGTAAGTGGCAAAATGGATGAATGTTTACTTAACGTCAATTATAAAACTCATTTCTTGCTTAGGCTATATAACAATGAATGGTGATTTTCATTTTCTTAGAATTTGAGAGAAATATATATTTTCTTAAAATCATAATCAGAACTGATCCAGAAAAAATGTGCAACGTCATTA
Source organism: Cebus imitator (assembly GCF_001604975.1). NCBI lineage: Eukaryota > Metazoa > Chordata > Mammalia > Primates > Cebidae > Cebus > Cebus imitator. Next base: position 7,151,866 of record NW_016107428.1, read on the forward strand.
AAACAGTGTCATAATTTCAAGCATCTCACTCTCCAAAAATCATTCCAGCTCATTCCCTCTGTAATCCAATACCAAACTCTTCTACCTCAACAGATCTACAAAGCATAGGTCCTACCACTTTTTCACCATCACCTGCACCCTTCCTGTACTTACTTTCTTCCCTCTCCATGTGGCCCAACATTATAATTACTCCTTTGCACATATCCTCAGTTCTCTTACCCTGCTGCTCTTCCTTGATTAAAATCACTCAATAAAATTCCAAGCCTGGTTAAAATCCAACTATATCTACTCTTCACTACCACCTGCCCAGCTGACCATGCCAACTGGTCTCACTCTAAATTAATGACCAGTACCCTCAAGCAGGTCTGTGGTACTGATGAGCAGTATTACTAGTTACCTATTTCAGTACTTCTCAAACTTGAATGTGCATATGGATCAACTGACTATCTTGTAAAAACACGTGTTCAGATCTAGTAGAGCTGGGGCAGGCCTGAGATCCTGCATTTCTGACAAGCTTCCAGGTGATGCAAATACTGCCAGTCTGTGGGGCAGTAATGTCCTAGACAACTATTTGACATCTTCTATCTTCAAACCTCCAGCAGTCTCCCAGTCCTCACTCTCAGTTGATGACCTTGCTTGATATTTTTACCAAGAAAAGGGAATCAAATCAGAACATCCCACATATATCCAGCACCTCTATCTTGTTACCAGTATCTTTGGCCGTATCATCTGCCTTCCCCTTTATCAGAGATAAATGATTGTATACATGAAAATAACCCCGAGTTTGATCCCATTCCCTATAATCTACTTAAGGATATTACTCAGGAAACTGCCCCTTCCCTCACAAATCTTCAATGTGTTCCTCAATTTTTGATTACTCCCACCTAAATAAATTGTAATTTTTCTCAACTTAAAAAATTCTCCCATCCCTACAACCCATTCCTCTGCTCCCTTTGCAAATTCCCCCAAAGTTGTCCACCCCTCATACCATCTCCAATGCCTCTCCTCCCATTCTCTTTTTAACCTAATCCAATCAACTTTTCCTCTTCCCCACTCAGCCAATATTTCCAATCAACTTGTTGCTAAATCTGTCAATTCTCAGTGCTCATTTTACATGATCTATCTGTAGTATCTCACACAGATGATCATCCCTCCTCCTTGAAGTGCTTTCTTCAATTAAATTCTAGAACATCACGTTGTTCTCTGTTTCCTCCTACTTCACTTGTCATTTCCTTTTAGTCTTCCTGCTGTTTCTTCTTCTTCCTGACTTCTAAACATTGAAGTGTCGCCCTCTATACCCTTTCCACCTCCCCAACCCACCCTTCATATTCAATATATCAGAAAATCTTGAGAGCTCAGCCTTCAAAACACATACATAATCTGATTACTTCCTACCAGCTTCTGATGCTTCCATCCTGGTCCACGTTACCATTTTCCTTTCTGTGTATCACTATAGTAATTTCCTAACTGGTCTCCATGTTTCTGCCCTTCCACTGTTCAATCTATTCTCAAAAGAGCAGCCAGAATTGATGCATTTAAAATTTAAGTCAGACCATGGCACTTTTCCTCTCAAAACCCTCCAGTGACTTCGAAACTCATTCCGAATAAAAGCCAAAGCCCTTACAATAGCCCAAAAGGGCTAAATGATCTATTCCTGATACCTCTCTGCACTGCTCCCTTAATTCTTCAGCATCCCTAAATAAACTTTGCACATGCCATTTCCTTTACTTGTGATACTCTTCCCTGAATATCTGTTCTCATACCTCCTTCAGTTCACCTTTAGTCAGTATGACCATACCACAGAGAATTAAGTCCGTCTCTAATCATTCTATCTTAAAAATAACACTGCCCATACCTCAAATCCCTATTCCTTTTTCCTGCTTTATTTTTCTTCATATTACTTTATCAACATCTGATGTACTACATATTTAGCTATTTATTTACTGCCTATCACCCTCACTAAGGTTTACAAGAGCAGGGGATATTAAAAAGTTGTTAAATAGTAGCCATCCTGGTTTCCTGTATAGTATCTAGTGCCAAAGATATATTCAATAATATTTCTGGAGGGAAAGTAGGGATTGAAGGGAAAACCTAAACAGAAGTTGCAGTGATAGAATTCCGTGAAGGAAAGACCTTAGTGGCATTGGCAGACTGACAATCATTAATCATATATAATACTCAAAAAAGTATTATATATAATGGAAGTGGAAAACCAATTTACTATATAGGCCACCTAACATTTCACAAAGTCAAAGCCTACTGGACTAACCACTGTGACAACTACAGATTTAACTAACAGCAAATAACCTGGGAAGACCTTCAGTGCTCATGGTATTCCATCAGGGATCAACTTAGGGTTGCCTTCCCTCAACAAATTTCCTAGAAATGCTTTCTAGTAGTCCTGTATAACCCATCCCTGGGAGGGTAAGGGAGAGTTTCACAGCTAAGCATCATTGTGATAAAGGCCATGGGATTAATAGGGTTAACTCTAATGTACCCTGATGGAGATTTTACTCCTAGACCAAAATATAATATGATATCTCTAGAATAAAAAGCATATCACAAGGCACTGCTCAACAAAAATGTTTCCTACTTTGTTTTGCCTTGCAGCATACCAGAGAAGTAAATGCAGTAGGGTATATTTTAGAATAAAATACATACCACCATCAATAACGTGCCAACTGTAAAAGAAAATTTTTATAGTCTTAAAATATTATGTACTGGCTCAAGATAAATAATAAAATAATAATAAAATAAATAATAAAATAATAAAAGACCCTGGATCATTAACATTTCATTGGCACATATGCAATAAAAAATTATTTTTTTAATTGCAAATATACGCAATTTCAACTAAGTTTGGAAACCTGAGAACCTACTCATTTTTTTAGGACATGTCCCATTTTTAAACCTCTGAGCACTTGAAATGTAATCTTATATACACAATTTTCTAAGCAATGACAAAACTGACTTGGAAAAGAGAAGTAATGAAAATTGGGTACAATCTAAACATTCAGGGCTAGGCGTGCTGGCTCACACCTGTAATCCTAGCACTTTGGGAGGCCAAAGCAGAAGAAATGCTTGAGGTCAGTAGTTCAAGACCAGCTTGAGCAACACAGCAAGACCCTGTCTCTACAAAAAAATTTAAAAATTAGCCAGGTGTGGTGGCGTGCACCTGTAGTCCCAGCTACTCAAGAGGCTGGGTAAGAGGATCACTTGAGCTCAGAAGTTCAAGGCTGCAGTGAACTATAAACACACCATTATACTCCAGCCTGGGTGACAGAGCAAGATCCTGTCTCAAAAAACAAAACAATAAAATATATAAGGCAAAACACTTCTCAAACTTCAATGAAAGTACTTTCTATTTCAAATATATGCTTTGATTTGCAAAACAAGATTAATAGGGGTAACTAGATACATTTCGCTCCAAACTTACTTTGCCATATCTCTAGCCAGCTGCATGAAACGTTCACCATCAGACGGAGACAACAGGTTTAAAATACGCCTATAACCATCCATGGCCATTTTATGATCACCCATCTGTTCGTAAAGGCTTGATCGCTCCCACAGATAACGGACATTAGTAGGTTCATATTTAAGCGCTAAAAAGAAAGAAGTACAAATTATTTATCACAAAAAAGAGTGCATAGTATCTGGGTATGATCTATCATCTTCTCAGAAAATTTAATAAGCAAACTAATTCATCAATGTAACGAAGGGAGTTATTCTGAATAAATCTTCACAGGAACTCTTGACTAGGTTTGATGTAAGACCAAATAGAATCTGAATCTCAATAGTAATCTTCTTAATGTGGTCAATCTAGTCAGATGTTAATCCTCAAGGAACAGCTTAAAACCAACACTGATCTTGGTGAGAAACTGAAGGTACTGTTCATCTACCAACTTTTGTGTTGTATTATCTCACAACATTAAAAAAGTCCCTGATAAACATGAGAACAGAGGAACCCCAAATACCTACCTCTAGAATAAGAGACAACAGAAACAAATTTATTTCGGCCAATATCACACTTGAATAGCAAATGCAATTATCAAAAAACCTATTACGTCACATCTTGTCAAAGTGAAAAAAAATTTTTTTAATTACCTTTCGTGTAGCAAAAAATAGCCTGCTTAATATTGTCTTGTTCCAGAGACATTTCTGCCAGTCTAACCCATTCTTCTGTGTCACTGGGATTTAAATGTGCAGCAATCAACTCAAACTGCAATGATTTTTCCATGTCACCTTGGTCCTCATATATCATGGCAAGAGTAGAGAATGGCTCATAAGCCAGAGGAGCTATAATGAATTAAAAAAATTAATTCCATTGGCTGAGAGAAGAGGTTTGAGTTGATGTCAATCCCCTGGTTCAAACTGTGTGTCTTTTTAAAAATACCTAAATTCTTCAAATCACTCTGGCAAAATTATACAAACTGTTTAAGGCAAGTTAAAATAAATGCTAGTTATATCTGCTTTATTTTCACACATTTTTAGCAATTTTAAAGCATTGCTTTCTCTAAGCAAGGTATAATTTCATGAAAAATTCTAATCTCTACATCTTCCTCATGAAAATCCCCCTTTGCTCAGGATAAACATGGCTCAGTATCAGCAGGTTCATCCCAATAAACCCCAGTCACATCAGTGGCGCTGAATCTTCATGATTTAGCTCCCACACCAAGGAGTATGGTATGAATGAATAGATGATACCTAAGCAGCAGCTAAACGGATATCAAAGTGACTGGCTAGTCTACATTTCTGAAATATTGTTTCTGAAACAAAATTCAAAGATTATGAGGTATTAAAGTCAAAGATTTTTGTCAAAAACAATTATAAACTAAAATAAAGGAACAGATAATATTGGAAAGTAGGAACCAAATGAAACATACTAAAGGAAAAAATCTGTTTAATCTTAAGCAGTAGCCTCAAATTCCCTAATGAAAATCCAGGAAATTATAGTAAGACTTCTAAAAGGACCCTAGTCTAACCAAAAAGAAATGCCAAATTATTGAAAAGATAAAAGTTCACTGTATTATACAGCTACCCAAACCACTCTGCAGGGCAAAATTTGGCAAAATATCAAAGAAACAAAATAATAAATATAAGTAGTTAAAAAAAAAACACTAACGATATCATTCAATATGCCCAAGATGCACCATTTAATTGACAGATAAGATGACAAGTTTAAACTTCTTTTACCAAAAAATAGATTAACATAATCTAGTACTGCAAGATCTAGAAAACGAAAGGAAAAAAGAAAGCTCAAGTGGCTTTAACATAATGTATTTGCCATATTTAAAAAACACTGACAACTCAAAAGTCTGAACCCCTCAACTGAAACATTAAAAACAAAAACAAAAAAGGTAACTGTGAAAATTCAACAAATATTAATCTCATTGAATCATACTCTGAGATTTTCATTTTCTTGTGAAAAATGGCAAGTACCATTACCACAATTACCCTTAAGCTTCTGAACATATTTTACAAACAATACTGTGAGGTGTTCCTCCATTTAAGTCAGACTCTTAAACTGCTATTATCAAAAAAGTTCCCACAGAAAACACCTTGTCTTATGATTTCCATGCACATCAATATTGCCTCTTCACGTTCTCCTCGAGCAAAACGAATGTTGGCTTCACCCATGAGACCTCTCAGAGCTCTGGGAAGTTTACTCCGAGGCCTCTTCTCCTGTATGGAAGAAAAATGACAGATTAAAACATAGTGAAGTCTTAGATTTCAATTCCAACCATATTAATATAAAACATAATAAAACTGAAATTTTCCTTTAAACATTTTCAGTTTTTTGAAACTCAGAATTAAATGGCTGCAATTTTAATTGACTCTTTAACATTAAAGTTTATATTGCAGGAAAAAGTCTAAAACTGGCCATACGTGGTGACTCACTCTTGTAATCCCAGCACTTTGGGAGGCTGAGGCAGGTGGATCAATTGAGGCCAGGAGTTCAACCAACCTGGCCAACATGGTGAAACCCTGTCTCTACTGAAAATACAAAAAATTAGCCAGGAATGGTGGTACATGCCCACAATCCCGGCTACTCGGGAGGCTGAGGCATGAGATTCACTTGAACCTGGGACACACAGGTTACAGTGAGCCAAGATCATGCCACTGCACTCCAGCCTGGATGACAGATCAAGACTGTCTCATTAAAAAAAAAAAAAAAAAAAAGTCTAAAACACAATTGCAGGGAAAAAAAAGTGGTTAGGAGCTACTAAATTACTAATTAGAATAAGAAATGTAGAGCTGGATGCTGCAAAATGGATTTATATGCCAGGATTATGATGTAATCTACTGAAGATCCCCCTTCTTTAAAATTTATCTACTCAGAATGAACTTGTTTAAAAAAGTATCAAGTTATAGTATGTACATGGACATTTTTTTTTTAAGACAGGGTCTCACTCTGTTGCCCAGGCCACAGCACAGTGGCGTGATCTCAGCTCACTGCAGCCTCTACTTCCTGGGCTCAAGCATCCTCCCACCTCAGGCTTCAGAGTGGCTAGGACCACAGGAGCGCACTACCAAATCTGGATAATTTTTAAAAAAATTTTGTAGAGACAGAACCTCACTATGTTGCCTAGGTTGGTCTCAAACGTCTGGGCTCAAGCAATTCTGCCTCAGCCTCCCAAACTACTGCAATTACAGGTATGAGACACTGTGCTTTGCCAGTATGGACCTTTTAATAGCAAAACCAAAGTCCATTCTGACATATGCAATAATTAAGGTTTTGTCTGTGTGTGTGTGTGTGTGTATGTGTGTTAGATCTTACCTTTCTGGCATTTTTTTTTTTTTTTAATAAATGGCCCAATTGGTTTAAATGAGCCATTTTGCTTTGACTTTTTATTTATTTATTTATTGTATTGCACTTATTTTTTTGAGACAGAGTCTCATTCTGACACCTAGGTTGAAGTGCTGCAGCCTTGACTTCTCCAGGCTCAGATGATCCTCCTTCCTCAGCCTCCCGAGCAGCTGGGACTACAGGCACACCACCACACCCAGCTATAATTAAGATTTCACATAAAAATTATCTAACAGGAAACATAATAAACAAATAACAATAGTTGTATCATAATATTTCCTTTCATACAGTTCGAATAGTTTCCCAGATTTCTTTTTCAGTTACTATGTCACAATTATAAATTTCTTTTTCAATTACTATGTCACTTTCTTCATTGTTTATAAATACCAAAGGAACAATTTACTTTCATCATTTTCTTGGTTTCACGATTGAGAACCATCTCCAATACAAATACATCGCCAGCAGTAGGTTGCTCAGATGTTTCTTCCTCCTCCTCCTCCTCTTCTTCCTCTTCCTCCTCCTCATCTTCATTCTCTCCAAGCATGGAAGCAAAGACTTTGTGAACTGACTTACTCACTCCATCTGAAGTTTCTCCTGAAAAAAAAGACGTTGATGTTGGGGGAAAAAAACACTGTAGAATTCTCAATGAAAAACAAGTATTTCCCGAGTATAAATTTTTACCCCAGTAATGCCAAATTTCAAAGTAAAAAACAGTAAATGAACATCCTCAAAAAACAAATCAAAGATGAAAGTTATCACAAAGTCATGTATTTTATTCCGTTGGAATAGCTGACTCATCCTTTAGGCTGCATCCAGATTCATAGGCAAAATTAACTGAAATATCAGAAGCACATACAATAATAGGAAAAAAAGCAGAAGAATTATTAAGACATAGACCTAAGAACTAAACAAGCCTGGTAGTACGGAACCCTGGTGGTATAGCATAGTGGTTAAAAGTGAGGGCTCTAGGGCCAAGCTGTCTGGTTCCAGACTTAATCTATCACTAGCTATATAACTTCAGGAAATTACTGAAGCTCCTCTATACCTGTTTCTTTTTGCAAAAAGCGTTAATAATTTATAAGGCTACTTTGAGGACAAAATGATTATGAGTGTGTGTGTATGTGTATACACTTAGAATGCCTAGCATATAGTAAAAACCCATGGAATGCTATTATTAGTATTAAAATAGCTTTATTATTTCAGGACTAAAATAACATGAAAGTAGCTCATTTGTATCTTAGGATACCACCATAGTATAATATAATGATTTTTGAATGTCAATAATGACTTTGAATTATCAAAAAAAAGTTAAGTTCAGAAACCAGTTTTCTGTTAAAACAGAGACATTGCTATTGTTTGAATATCTGTTCTCTCCAAGTCTCAAATTGAAATTTATTCCCCAATGTGCCAATATTAAGAGGTGAGGCCTTAAGACAGACTGGGTCTTAAACCCAATAATAGATTAATCCATTGATGGTTTAATGGGTTATCATAAGAGTGGGACTAATGGCTTTACAAGAAGAGGAAGAGAAACCTGAGCTAGCGTGCTCAGCCTCCCCCTCATGTGATACCCTATATTGTCTTGGGACTCTGGAGAATCTCTACCAACAAAAAGGTCCTCAACAGATGTGGTTCCTCTACCTGGGACTTCTCAGCCTCCCTAACTGTAAGAAATAAATAATTTTTCCTTATAAATTACCCAGTTTCAAGTATTCTGTTACAAGCAACAGAGAACAAAGATAGACATGTAACATATTTCTAAAAAAGTTCCAACAAAATAGTCAAAATTTTAAGTATATATAGATATATATACATGCACATCTCTATATATGCATGTATATATTATAGATATATACATGTATATCTCTATATATGCATGTATATATCTATTTTGTGTTCAAAAACTTTATTTTTTTTTTTTTTGTGAGACAGAGTCTCATCCACCGCCCAGGCCAGAGTGCAGTGGTGCAATCTCAGCTCGCTGCAGCCTCTGCCTCCCAGGTTCAA
>NW_016107428.1:7161490-7190934 GCF_001604975.1 Cebus imitator
AAAAAAAAAAAAGAATTCTGAACATCCAAAACAAAGATGAAAAGAAATGTGTAAAATTTATCACAGGAAAAAAGAAGAAAAATTGTATGATCCATCCTGATAAAAAGAAGCATTTGATAAAATCCAATACTCTTTCCTAATAAAAATTATTAGTCAACTAAATATGAAAGGGAGTATCTTTCATTTCAATAAGGGTATCTACAAAAATTTTCCCCAAACACAGCTAATGGTGAATTACTGAAAGTTACTAAGACTGGGGCAAAGTTGCCCACTACCATCACTTACGTTGTTTTACTGGTGGTCCTAGCCAATGTAATGAGAAATAAAAGGCATAAAGATGTCAAGGAAAAAATAAAATTATCATGTCACAGATGATATGATTATATACATAGAAGACCCAAAATAAATCTATATACAAATGATAAGAATATATTTATTTAGCAAGGTTGCTGAACACAAGGTCAATATATAAAAATTACAGTTTCATGTATGAGCATCAATGAATTGAAAACGAAATTAAAAGAAGACCCTATCTTCACCATGTGTAAGAAATGTGTGAAGAGCAAGTATTTAGTGGTGTATTTAGTACTGTCTAGGGTAAAAGGACAACCCTAGTGGCCACATATTTCAATTAGCAGACTTTGCCAAAGCTTCTGCAAAACTGACCCCTTCTGCTCTGAATACATGCTCATACTTACCAAGAGTCTTGGTAGAGTTGTGGGACAATTCCTTCCTAGGAAATTAGGAGCTTTATATCTTACAAGGACTGATGAGATAATTTGAGCAGAAGCCAGCCAGTCCTTGTGTGCCTGACTGCTCATGATGAGCCTGAAGTGGACTCAGTTCACCCCTTTCTGAGGGCATAATGGCTAGCTTTTGGAAGCAGTGTTAGGTAACAGGACGGGCAGGCACCCACTTGTGCCTGCTGCTATAGTAGCTACTCAAACACCTGATGACAGAAGACCAGCTCCTCCTCTCAGCAGATAAGGAAGGACCCCCAAATTGTTAGAACAACTTCAGCTGCCTTTTGTTTCCTTCAACATTTAAGTTCAGGGTACATGTGCAGGATGTGGAGGTTTGTTATATAGGTAAACGTGTCCCATGGTGATCTGCTGCATAGATCATCCCATCACCTAGATATTAAGCCCAGCAACTACTAGCTGTTCTGCCTGATGCTCTCCCTCCCCTACTCCAACAGGCTCCCGTGTGTGTTATTGTGTGTGTCACCCCCTTTTGTCCCTGTATTCTCATCATTCAGTTCCCACTTATAAGTGAGAATATGCGGTGTTTGGTCTTGTGTTCCTGTGTTAGTTTGCTGAGGATAACATCTTCCAACTCCATCCATGTCCCTGCAAAGGACATGACCTCGTTCCTTTTTATCAGCTGCCTTTTCCACTGCACTTTCCTGACAGAATAAGAAACTGCAACCGCTAGTTTTCCCTCCTCTTTGCCCCGTTTTCCCCACTTGGTCCACGGAGGTAGGAACAAAACTTGTTTATTTTCTGCCACACTATACCTGTGTGTTCTCTGGGTAAATGCTTATTTGTTTAGAGGGAAAAGTTCAGGAGTTCGAGACGAACCTGACCAACATAGTGAAACCTCGTCTCTATTAAAAAAACACACAAAAAAAATTAGCCAGGTCTGGTGGTGGGCACCTATAATCCCAACTACTCCAGAGGCTGAGGCAGGAGAATCACTTGAGCCTGGGAGGTGGAGGCTGCAGTAAGGTGAGATCGCGCTATTGCACTTCAGCCTGGGCAATAAGAGCAAAACTCCATTTCAAAAAAAAAAAAGAACCCAAACTGTACTTCTAACACCTAGAACTAGACAGTTGTTATCAGTCCCTATACATGAAGCTACATTCTTCTTGGCAGTTCAGCATCCCAAGTAACTTGATCTGGTAGTAAATGGATACCCTGAGATATTATCAGCATTCTGATCCCCCAAAAAGGGTATCTATCACTGAAAATTAATAAATTTGCTTACTAGTTAATTAACAAGGCTACAATGAATTTAATTAGTCTGGGTGCACTAACCAAATTTAATATCTGGACACGCAAAGCCAAGGACTGGATGCTAGAAAGAGGTAGCCTACCCAGACACGAATGTTGTGTGTGAAGTTCCATGTGGACAACCAACTTACATTTCCACCTTATCTCCCTATAACTAAAGCAGTGGTTTGGAAGCCACTTTATATTGAAGTGTAATTCATTACAATTTGAGGGAGTATAGTCTGGAAGTGATTAGTTACTAACTGAGAGGCCCAATTTAAAAAATAATGAATCCTAAAAAGCTCCCAAATATATATTGATGTCAATTAAAACACTTTTCCAACACTAGGGCTCACACAAAAAAATAACTATCAGGGTATTCAATAACTCGACAAATATTTATTGGGCACCTGCTATATACCAAGCATTATGCTCTTGATAAACCAGGTAATCAACAGAATATCACTGCAGTGAAAATACAATGTTTTACTAAATTACTTTGCTTGCATACTCTAAACATTCAATGTAGGCAGCACATAATTTTAACATACCTTCATTGACATCTTTGTCTTGGGATTTGGTAGAATTAATTCCTGATGATGATGGAACTTCAGAGTCATCGGGATTTTCTTCAGCTGATAGTCTTCCTTTTTCCTGAAGACTCTGTGATTGAAAATTACTTAATGATTCCAAAAAGTAATGCAGACTTAGCTCTCCTCAGCCACAGAGCACCTGGTTCTAGTCCTAGCTTTGCCACTCAGGCATTTTGTGACCATGGGTTGGCAGTTTATAGAATAGGGCATTTGCCTCATTTTCTATTTCTACAAAACTTGAGCTGTAACACATACACAGTAGGTGGAATCTAAGTTTGAACACTATCAAAGCATTTCAAAGTACTTAGATCTTACCCTTCAATCTGTCATTTGTAAAAAAATAAACATCTTAATAATTTCACTAATGAACACACTGTATCTTAACATTTTAAATAAAAAGATGTCTTGGTGGCTCACACCTGTAATCCAACCACTTTGGGAGGCCGAGACAGGCGGATCCATTGACCTCAGGAGCTGGAGACCAGCCTGGGAAACATGGAGAAACCCTGTCTCTACAAAAAATACACAAATTAGCAGAGTGTGATGGCTAACCCTGTGGTCACAGCTACTCAAGAGGCTGAGGTAGGAGGACTGCTTGAGTCCGGGAGGCGGAAGTTGCAGTAAGCCGAAATCTCATCACTGCCCTCTAGCCTGGGTGACAGAGCGAGACGCTGTCTGAAAATAAAACAAAATGAAATAAATAAAAAGATGAGTCCCTACTAGTCTCATGAATTATGAAGTTTGCTACCAGCAAACTTCAAAAGGTTTAATTAATTTTCTCTTGGACTTGAAGCAAGAAAGTTCAGATATTTCTTTCTGCTTTTTTTTTTTTTTTTTTTTTTTTTTGAGACAGCCTCGCTCCATCAGGCTGGAGTGCACTGGCACGATCTTGGTTCACTGCAACTTCCGCCTCCCGGGTTCAAGAGATTCTCTTGCCTCAGATTCCCGAGTAGCTGGGACTACAGGCACGCACCACCACGCCCAACTAATTTTTGTATTTTTAGTAGAGATGGGGTTTCACCATGTTGGCCAGCATGGTCTCAAACTCTTGACCTCATGATCCGCCCGCCTCCCGAAGTGCTGGGATTACAGGCGTGTGCCACCGCACGCGGCCAAGTTCAGATATTTCTAAGTGCAGGGAAAAAGATATGCGTGAGGATTCTCTTCTTATCGAACAATACTTTTTTTTTGTGGACTATTACTTCACTCCAGAGGGAGATTCCTCAAAAACTGGAGCTCAATCGTTCCAGTTCAGAAAGAGCCACTGAGGCCTAAAGAAGAGAGGTGAGCTGCTCATCCATCGTCACAAAACGACTTAGTGGCAAAGCTAGGGCTAGAACCTGACACTGTGACTACAAACTCTTCTCCCCACCTTCCATTTAACTTACCAGCATTAAGCTACTCTGAGATAAAAACGTAGTATTAGGGGGGAAAAGAAGAGGTTACCATCAAGACAAAAGCTTTCCGGTGGGGGAAAACGTTTTAAGAAGCTTAGCACAGGGATGAGGGGTGACAATCGGAGTTTCTCTAAGATAAGGAAGCTGCTGAAAGTTCCCAGCCCGCCCCACCACAGCGAAAGCGGTTGTCTGGCTCCCCCACACCTAAGTGCAGCAGGGCAACGAGAGTGAAGGGCACCGTGGCCTAGCATTGCCTCACTTTCTTCTCGCGGGTTTTTCTCTCTTCTCTCCGCCGTTCGAACTCCTCGAAGGAGATTTTCCCTTCCAGGTAGTCGATGAGTTCCGGACTGAACCCCGACATGTTTGTAGGCTCTGTCAGTGCAGCCCCAAGAACCCTGACAGAGAACCGGAAGAGCAGCGCCTTCCAGACGCTACCTCGCGCCGGTGCAAACAAGAGCAGGAAACCGGCGTCCTTCCGTGAAACCCTCCCGGTCTCCGCGGTAGCCGCAGCACTCGGGTTCCGCCTGCGCGCCCGGCCGGGATCTACTTACGGGAGGCGCGACCCAAGCTGCGGTGCTTTAGCACAGCGGACTCGTTCGGCCGCCTCTCTCAGCTCTCGTTCCAGATTATTAGATAACTATTTTAAAAAGTGCTTTGAATATATTTTCTTTAATCTAGATAATTTCCCTCAATTCTTCACTAAGATGTTGGTTTCATTCTCCCATTTTCTTTTCTGTATGTTCTTTAATTTGGTCGCTGCTGTGTGATATGTTTTTCTTAATTTAACCATTTTCTCTGCCACGTGCATGTTTCACTTTCCAGTTCTCCCCTGCCACAGAAAGCTAAAATTCTCCCGCAATGTATACTTTAAATCCCACTCCCGAAGGCCGGGAGCGGTGGCTCACGCCTCTAATCCCAGTACCTTGGGAGGCCAAGGTGGGCGGATCACTAGGTTAGGAGTTCGAGACCAGCCTGACCAAGGTAGAGAAACCCTGTCTCTACTTAAAAAAAAAAAAAATATATATATATATATATATATATACACACAAAAATTAGCCAGGCATGGTGGCAGGCACGCCTGTAATCCCAGCTAGTCGGGAGGCTGAGGCAGGAGAATCACTTAAACCCAGGACACTGAAGGTTGCAGTGAGCCGAGATTGTGCCACTGCACTCCAGCCTGGGCGACAGAGAGACTCTGTCTCAAAAAACAAACAAACAAACAAAAACCACTCCCGCCAGTCCCCGCTTCCTCCCCACACCAGAATCCTCAAACTCTCCCTTTCCTCAAACGCCTTCTCAGCCTGTAAATACGTTCACCTGGGCTTCCTGTTCCACCTCTCCCAAGTTTTCTTCCTTTCCTAACAGCAAACTTTCAGAAAGAAGCAAATACTTGGCATGGTTATTATGCATTATTGCCCGTTTGCTATATAACAAATACATCAACCATCTACTGTTTTAAACATATTATGTACATATCTCAAAATAATCCTTCTTTCAAAGTGGATGTTATTCCTAATGCTACGATCTCTAATAAGTAGTAGAGCCAGGATTTGAACCCTGGTCTCTGATTCCAAGTGCCATGCTTGGAATTATAATATGCTGCCTCCTCTGAATGGCACAGTCTTTCAACTTCTACACACTCCTGTGATTTATATTTTCCCTTGTATTATTATCTGTCTATTTGTCCAATTCTGGAGACACTAGCTGTAAACATCTTGAGAACAGCACTAGCTGCTGCATCATTGTAAACTCTACTGTATGGCCTAATAATTAGTACTGAAAACACATTTGTGAATTAAATAGGATGGAATTGAAAGTGCCTTTGGAACTGTGGGCAATGGAGCTGAAGTACGGGAATATAGCTCAATATGAAGCTAAGGTTAATGACAAGTTACAGGGAGAGTATCACCTAGCCATCTTTATGACAATCTAGGTGATGATAAACAGCAGAAGGATGGGAGAATGAGGGGCCAGGACCTGCAAGAGCGGGACTGCCAAGTGAGAAGAAAATATCTCACAGCTAGAAGCCATCCCCTTTCTCATGAGGAAGGATCTTCAGAGTCCTACCTGGGTATAAAACATGGAAGGTGAGCAGGATGGAGTGTGTTAAGGTAATGTACTTAAACTATTTATAGGGAAATTCTCCCCTAAGTTTTCCCAGACAGTTGAGGAACTATGTCTAAGAGGAATTTAGGAATCTCCAGTTTTAACTCTCCTAGAGGAAAAGAAGATAAATCAAGTGAGGAGGGATGGTTACTGTAAGGAGAATACTCTCCTAAGACCCAAATGGCTTAGACTACGTTGTCTTATTGTT
This sequence comes from Cebus imitator, assembly GCF_001604975.1. NCBI lineage: Eukaryota > Metazoa > Chordata > Mammalia > Primates > Cebidae > Cebus > Cebus imitator. The sequence continues at coordinate 7,167,786 of NW_016107428.1, forward strand.
GGCTATCTGAAATATGGAAATAACAATTCTGGAGATATAGATTCATGTTATGAAGAACAGGAAGCAGTGAACGAGGGGTAGGAGGGTCGTTTTTCTGGTTTGTTTTTTGTGGTTTTTTTTTTTTTTTTTTGGCTATGAAACACTTTAAGGATATAGAAGTTATTTTAGAGGTCAGACTGTTGCAAAATATCTTGAAATTTCAATCTTTCTGTTTTTCTTTCCCCCACTTACTGGGAAGAGATTTGTTCCCAATGAGTCAGAGGTATCTACATTACCTTGAGATGAAGTGGAATGGTTATGGCAATAATAAAAATATATTCAGCCTTGTTTTGAGAATCAAAATGGAAAGTCTGAAGGAAGCAGAACATTGACTTTTTACCATGACCATATAATTATAATCATACATTCTTTCTTCTTGCCAGGGAAAAGAGCCATGTGGGATGGAGTGTGACCCTATGTGTGAGACTATTTTTCCATGGCTCCTTCATTTTTCTCCAAAAGCTTGTGATAGCTTTATTCTAGGCTAGCTTTTCAAGGCTGTTTTCAAATCAAACAGACTTGAAAGGTAGCTCTATTGTCTCCTTCAGGGGCAGGGAGCGAATCTGTTTTCTGAACAGTATAAGAAATGTTTCATTCTGGGCAAAGCTTGGGCATGTCAATAGCAGTCCCATTAGAAGAGGGGGGATTTCCTAAGTTTGGAGTTCCTCAGCTGTGGCACAAACCCACTTGTGCCCAGCATACCCCTGGACCCACATTCACATGGCCCCCTTGATACTTGGAGGGGTAAGGAAAACTGATGTGAGTGTAAAACTCATGTCGCTACCTGCCATGCTATCAGTAACAAAGTCAGTTGTCTCAGATATAGGTGTCTCATGTATCTGCCAAGATTGATAAAAATGTAGAAGGCTAGTGTGTAGCTTGCAGGTAGAATAAAAGCTCACACTCTTAGCAGTTCTTGGCCACCCTAGATCTGAGACAGGGGACAATAGGCCAAGTACTGGGGAATGGGGTACTCACTGAAGAAGAGCAGAGGTTCCTTGCAGTGTTGAGTGATTGCCAAGGACCTACATAGAGAAGTACCAGAGACTCCTCCATAGTCTAAAACACCTGCAAAACATTTATTTGCATTGGAGCAAACACTAAATTTCATTTATGTTCTAGCAGTAGTTCTCAGCCAAGAGCGAAAGCAATTTTAGAAATGTGTGTAGGGAGGGTATTGTTTGTTTGTTTGAGACAGAGTCTTACTGTGTCGCCCAGGCTGGAGTGCAGTGACATCATGATCTTGGCTCACCGCAACCTCCACATTCTGGGTTCAAGTGATTCTCCTGCTTCAGCCTCCTGAAGGTGTGAGCCACCATGCCCAACTAATTTTTATATTTTTAGTAGAGACAGGCTTTCACCATATTAAGCCAGGTTAGTCTCGAAATCCTGACCTTGGGTGATCTGCCCACCTCTCCCTCCCAAAGTTCTGGGATTACAGGTGTGAGCCACCACACCCAGCCCCCAGGAGGTTTTGATTGTCAAAATGATAGGGCAGATCTGAGGGAACTACTAACATAGAGTATCTGGGGACCAGGTGTGCTAATTGTTCATGCACAGTGATAATTTGACTTCCCCCTACTGCCAATAGCATTACCATTAAGAAACTCTAGTCAGTGTGAGGTATGGGCTTCCATCTGTAAAAATTTTCCAGCTGAAGGATGAATGTCGCTGCCCTGAAACTTTGCAAGCTCATAGCTAAATGTCCCATATGAATGCCCTTTCTTTTCAAAACCCTGAAACTGATAAGCATTTCCTTTGTGGAGGTCTTAACACCCAGAGCAGGGATAGCAGTGAGAAAGGGAAAACCAGCCACTAGTACTTGGAACTTAACAGTGGTGAAAAACTCCCTACCACTCTACCATTTGTATGAATAAACTATACTATGATGAGGAATAGCTCATCAAGAATTACTTACATTTTTTAAATGACAACAAAAAAATTCTGACATTAACTAAAAGCAGCTTCCATTACTGTGTGAAGACTGGCTGAACAGCACATGTTTATTTCAATTCAACAAGTATCTATTGAACACTTGCTCCATGCTAGGCATTGTACTAGGTGCTGGGGAAATAAAGGTGAATTAGATACGGTCTCTGCTCACAAAGACCTCACCACTGTTCAGGAGAAACAGACACATATACAACTAATTACAATAGAACATCTTAAACCAGACACAAAATCTGTTCTTGCACAAATATTTTATTTTTTCATATACAATAGCAATAATCCACCAAAAAAGTCACAGTAAACTATTTTAAAATGCACAGACTGTCAGGACAATGTTGCATTTTTAACACAACATTATAGATGTGGCTATCTATAAAGATACAGGAAAAGTAGCTGTTCCAAATAAGAATATGGGAATCAGAATAACTCAGCATGAGCTAGAGTAAGAAGGGCAGGGGCTGGTTGGAAAGAGAGGAAATCACCTGTGTCTACTTTTCCTTACTGAGGAGGTTGTGTATGGGAGCAAGGGCTGGGGCATTGCTAGAATATTTGATGTGGCACAGTGTCCACCTCTGAATATTTTGGCAAAAGCATCTTCAGAGGCGTTGACAACTTCCAGAATCCCATGTTTGTTGTTGTTGTTTGCTTCCATTTTAACTTAATTGTAGCTGTTTATCACTTGCCCTCATTTCTTATGAAACTAAAACTGTGAGGTCTTTTAGTAGTATGTGCTGAATGTGGGGATGCATCTTCTTTTCAGGGAAGGAAGACAAATTTTAAAACCAATCCCCATCACATATAATGAATTTTACTATAGAAAAAGTGAATGTGTCACTTTCAAAAAATATATTGGTTGATAAAATATAATAAACGTAAAAGACAAGTTTTAAAAACAAGCTTTAAGAAACATCTAATTTAGAAGATTATAATCTCTTTTCAGTTTGTGATGTTTTTGTAACTCCTACAAATACATGCAGTGTTCTACATCAATATTTATGGTTATACAGGAAAAACACTCCATAAATATGCATAGAAATCATAGTTCCAGCAATTTATATGTAAATCTGGAAATGTGGAATAAAATCATTACAAACTGAAATATAAAAATGAAGGGGAAAAAAAAGTCCACAAAAGTTTAGCTAAGATAATGGTTGAATTTTTCTAATGAGAAGCTTCATCTGTAGTTTTAAAATAGCCAGACACCTGAAAGAACAAGACAATGTTATAATTAAATAGAAAATGAAAACTACACAATCAACCCAAAGACCCCGAAATCAACATGTTTTAATGAAAGCTCTTTTTGTCTTCATTTTCTCACCAGAGATAAAAGGAACATAGAGCTCATAATTATGAAATATACTCCAAATCAGAAGCTTTGTTTTTTTTCATAAAGTTAAATAATTCCTGTTCTTTTATGATACCACCAATCAGGTGCTTTATCAGTTTCCTGCCCTTAAATATTACCTCATTCCATGCTCACATGAAAGTATGTATTTGATATTTTCTATGATACTTTCTGTAAGACAGAAACTAGTATCTGTAATTTACAGATGAAGAAACTGAGACTTACAAGCAATTTATCTGCCTTTTACTAAAGAAGGTAGCATGGTATTAATAACTATTCTCTGATACCCTAAGGCCAAAGTGTGAATAATAGTCAAGAGAAAACTTCATTAACATCTTACCGTTTCTTCTATTTTATTTTCTCATTTTAGAACACTATCTAAGGGCATATTCCACATGGTAAGTTATATGTTCTTTTTAGAATACCAATCATTATTTTTTAATCATCACATTTGAAAGAACTAATATTGCAAACCCTTTCACAAACATAATAAAGCACAAGAGAGGTATGCTTCCTCAGAATTTCAAAATTACACTTGTGGGAGAATGGGAAAAGATTTTAATTATGATTCCATTCCCTTTATTATTCAGCTAAACAAAAAGCTAACAGATTGAAATCATAAAATATTTGCTTGGAATGCGCGATACTTGTTCTTTGTAAATGGTAGGTATTGGTTTGATAGGAATAATAAAATAATAAGAGCAATGAAATTCAAATCCTTTTTCTATGAGAAAAATGCCATCCTTACTACTAGTCAACTTTTCTTCCTATAGGTGAGGAGTTCAAGCTCAAATATATGCATACTACTTTATCCCCCAAAGAACCATTCTTTTAACTTCTAATTCCCATTTAATCCAACAACTTAATTTGACATATTTCTTTATGTAGATTTTCCACACAGCTATATCACCTTGCCTGGAAAAAGATATAGGTAAGAATGTGGCCATGTTACTAATTTAATGATCCTATTAAGAGGGATCATTCTATCATTTTAATATGTCTCTCCCTGGATAACTATGCTTAAAAAATCAAAACTGTCATTTCTTTTTAAAACAGGACTGTGAAATACCTGCCCGAACCAAATCCAAATACTTAACAGTGATGAGTATAAGCAGAACTGAGCACTTATTTCTATGGAGAAATAAAACCATTTTTCAAATAAATACTTTCAGAATACCTACTTTATGGCTGAATTGTATGTTAGGACAGATCCTGTGAATAAAGGGCCACATTTTACCTGGACTCAGAAGAAACTTTCAGCCTTTGAGATAACTGTGAAAGGAGTTTTTCTGCTCTTCACAATCTGCAAATGCAGAAGCAAGAAGTTCTGGTCGGAAAGAGAGGGGTCTAGGGTTCTCATCCATGGGGAAAGGATTTGGAAACGTTCCAAGATCAAGACCTCTGCCCTTAAAATATGCCTGAAGGCTTCTGAAAAACTAAAGAGAGAAAGAAAATGTTCATTGGTGGATATAAATGAAACACCTAAAATAAAAGTGAATTTTTTTTCCTCTATTTTTCTCCTGAATTGACTTTAAGGCTAATCTAGGAGGCAAGAGGTTGGAAATCAAAATCCAGAAATACAAATACAAGCTTCAGCTACTTCTCCTCCCCTCCTCTGTGCCTTCTGACATTTCAACCCTAACCAAGATGATTTACCATTCTTAGTGAAAAATGAAGGAAGAATATGGAACAGCACCACAATTCAAAGATTCATTGTGAACTATCTCTGAGTACTAAGGTCAGAGATGAAACTGAACTCCATAATGAGCAACCCAGTATCTCCTCTTCCTTAAGATAAGATCTCTGTTGCTACTTTCTGCAGGTTTCTTTTCAAAGTTTTTCAGATTTCCATTAGGAAATGAACACAGAAGATGTGCAAAGTGCTACTTGCCTTGATGCAGGACAGGTAAAGCCCAAAACTGGGGCTTAGCCCAGGAGGGTTCTTGGCTTTGCCCAGAAAAGAATCTAAGGGCAGGCTGGTTGTGGTAACAATCTTTTATTGAAAGGTACTGTTCCTACCAGAACAAGGCTAACTCATAAGTAGTGCACCCAGAGTTGACAACATATGGGCTTTTAGCAACTGTGTTTATATCCACTTTCAAATATATGCAAATTAAGGGATGGTTAATACAAATAGAAGGGGGTTTAGAACTTTCTAGGAAAGAGGTGGTAACTTCTGGATCATTGCCACAGAAAGGAGTGGTAACTTCCAGGTCATTGCCATGACATTTATAAACTGTCAGGGCACTGGTGGGCGAATCATATCCAGAACAACGAGAGCAGATAGGGATCACTTTTGTCGCTATCTGCTGGTTTCATACAGTTTTTTCACTTTATCCTCTCTGGACCAGATCCTGTTTTGGTCAGCAGTTGTGACCAGAAAACAAATCCTGCTGGTCTCTTATCTCAGTTTATTTTAATCCTATGTTGTTAAATTTCACATCATTCACTTTAGAAAAAAAAATTTGAAATAGTCATGTCAACATGTTTATTGTATTTGGCATATTGTTTTCAAGAGAATGTTTAGTGATCTTTTGAATTCTATTTTCTAGATAACTATATGTTAAAAATATGCCTAGTAAATTGATACCCATGCAGGGTCAACTTTCAATTTTTGCAATTGAGCTTGGCAATTACTATTTATATGGTAACTTGTTTTATCATCAGTTAAATCTAAGCTGTGCAAAAGCAATTCCCTGTTACTCTCTTGATTTTGTATATGTATTAGAAGTCAAGGTTACGAAGTCAATGTATATATAAGATCAGTGACAAATGAAATGCCCTATGTGTGTATAAGATTGTTTCCAAATATAAATTTGTTTCTCTTTACAGAAACAAATGTAAATTGGCCAGAGAAATAATAGGTTGCCAACCACTAGGGTAGTAAAATTCTGGTCCAGTCCTGTTGAAGAATCTTCTCAACACTTGGTAGCCCCCTTTCCACTATGCTCTGGAAAACAGAATGCTTCGTGCATAAATCCAAAGAGGCATTAGTTCTATCCTGAAACCCAGGCCCCAGGTGTGTTCTTACCAAATCTCTGTTTCTGGGGTTATTGAGTGGCTTCCATTTGTCTTCATTTCTTAATGTGGCTCCATGCACATGCCCAAATAGCACCAGGGCAACACGTAGTAGCAGGAGAGGTGCTGTGGTCATGGTGGAATGAAGCTGAGTGAAAGAGGGGATCGGAGAGCTGTCCATGGTCACTGAGAGATAGGGAAAAGAGAAGGAAAGATGAAACATCTACAAAGGCAGACAAGGAAGGAGAAATAGCATACTGGTTTATCTAAGTTTTACAGCCATCTTTTTTGCATATTGACTTCTAAACGAGGATCGCCAAATCCAACTGATTAGCTTAAAGGTAGCCCATGATGATGAGAATGTTGTATAGTGATATGCAAAACAATTATGAACATAACATAGAAAGTCTGAGTATGCCTTTTTCATCTTTGAAAAAAGAAGTACTTTGTTGTCTCCAAAGAAAGTGCAATTCTTAAAATAATAACAAAAACCAAAGCCTTAATTACTTTTAAGCCTTAAGATAGCAGTCTTAAAAAAAAAATACTTCACATACTGTGAGCTGAGAAACACACCTTACACACACATCTGAGACAGACAAACACATACCACACCAGTGTGAGTAGAGATTGTCTTCCACTCCAATGTGCGAAATGGAAACTGAGACACATCATAGAAAAGGCTAATAAGGCTTACCAGGAGTTCAATTTTGGCTGGCCCTCCTAGGCTAACCTGCCTATAATCAGCAAGGTAATTCATGGGTGCTTATAACCAATGGATTGGCTGCAGGTGGAAGTCACTGACGTGAGCAGGGGGAGTTCAAAAATAATGATTCCTTTTCATCCAAAGCACAAAGACCCTTGAGAGTCAGATCTTCAAGCTTCTTCGGGGACAAGCCAATTTGCCTTAGAAATGTGGCTGCCACTCCTTGAACCACTGAACATTTTATGTGGATTTTATAAAACATGCAATGTACTTACACATAGCAAAGTGATTTTCTCCTTTTTTCTTTTAAGGGAAGGGATATACATAGTAGTTGGAAATATTATGATGACTATCCCACCTGTTAGAATGTTCTTTTGGAGATATCATTTTTTTGAGTTAACAGCATTTTTTGAACAGAAAATTCTATTGTAAGACACAAAATTACTCTTTTTGACTTATACCTTGTACTTTTCCTGAGAATCTCAAGAAGCTTTAGAAGTTTTAATTAGTGGCATTGTTTATCATAATATCCCTTAAAATAGAGCAAGAAGATAGCACGTTTCATGGAAAAAAAGAAAAATTACTATACCTACAACATTCTCTTGCTGAATAAATGCCATCTGTAGAAAATGGTAGGCCAAGAAATTGGACTTGAGTTGTGACGTTGCTTTGGTTCCAATTATTTAGAACAAAATTTAGAACAAGATATTTGTTGAGAAGCCTGGTGATCTGGACTGGAAATTAGCAAATCTGGCTACAGTCTCTGCCTTGCCATCTTCACCCTTGGCAAGTTACTATGACCTGTGACCTTCATTCGTTCATCTCCTCTGTTTATTCAGTCAGCAGACTTTTAGGAAGTGCCTACTATGTGCACTAGGCTTTGAGGATTAAATGGTAAGAATAACAAATACAGTCCTTGCCCTCGTTAAATAAAGTGGTGGGCAAGAGAAACATTAATCAAATCATTATACAACCAAATGTGTACGTACAAGTGAACAATCATTTCTATGAAATAGCGAGTGCTATGAAAGTACGGAAAAGGGGGATTTGGGCCAGCTGCAGTGGCTCATGCCTGTAATCCCAGCACTTTGGGAGGCTGAGGCAGGTGGATCGCCTGAGATCAGGAGTTTAAGACCAGCCTGGCCAACACGGTGAAACCCCGTCTCTACTAAAAATACAAAAATTAGCCAGGCGTGGTAGCAGGCGCCTATAATCCCAGCTACTTGGGAGGCTGAGGCAGGCAAATTGCTTGAACCCAGGAGGCAGAGGTTGAAGTGAGCTGAGATCATACCACTGCACTCCAGCTTGAGGGACAAGAGCAGATTTCATCTCAAAGAAAAGAAAAGGGGAATTTGATTCAGTCTGAGGGGCCAGGGAAGGCTTCTGTGGGGAAATGACCTTACATCTGGTCAATTGAATAGGAGTTACTTAGGCAATCTGAGGAGGACAAAGGGAGAAGTGTGTCAAACAAGGTGAACAGCTGCGCTAGGAATGGGGCACGGGGCACATTAAAGGAACTTAAATTATGCCAGTAGTAGAGGGAGCAAGTAGGGAGCCTGATGCAAAATAGGGCTGGAGAGGTAGTCAGATTATGACCTTTCAGCTACAAGTAATACTGATTAAAGGGTTTTAGGCATCTAAGCAGCTTGATCATACTTGCATTTTTAAAAGATTATTCTGGTTGCAATGGGGAAGACAGACTGAGCTAGAAAAGAGGGCTGCCCAAAGCCAGTTAGCTGGCTACACAGTTGTCCAGGCAGGAAAGGATGTTAACTTGGATTAGGGCAGGGTTTGCACAGATGCAGAGTTGTGGGTAGATCTGAGAGAGATTTATAAGGGATTGCTAATGTACTGAATACTATGAGGCGGGAGGCGAAGGAGACGTGAGTTTCAAAACCAGTTGCTGGGTCTGTGGGTTATGCAAATAAATGGGTTACAGTGCCATTCACCGAGATATCATACCTAGGCATGGAGGAGTGAAGATCCTGATTTCATTTGGAATGTGTTGAGTTAGAGGAGCCTTTGAGATTTCCTCATAAGGATGGAGAGAATGCAATTGGATACACTGATCTGGAGCTCAAAGGAGAAATCTGGGAAGGAAATGTAAATTTGGGAGTTGTTGGCATAGAAGTTAATGAGATTACCTCAGTAAAGGTTAGAATATGAGAAAAAAGGGGGGCCACAAACTTGAGCTTTGAGAAATTTTGACATGTAACAGCCACATGCAGGAATCTACAAAAGAGACCCTGGAGGTGAAGGAAAACTGGCGAAGTATGGAAGCAAGAGAATAAAGTGTTTCAAGAAGGGACATGTTGGATAGAATGAGGGCTATCGAGCATTCGAGCTGTTCTGGTAGAAAGGTTAGAAGGGAGTGGATGGAGAGGAAAAGAGTGAGTTTAGCAAGCTCTTGGAAACACAGATGTGAAAAGAAAGAAGGCAGTTACTAGAGTGGGAAGTAGAGTGAAGGAAAGGTGTTATAATTGTTAAAATGTGAGAGAGACTGTTTAAATGTCAACGGTTAGGTGAGTAAATGAACACCCTGGAATTTCATTACATAACTCTCTTTAAAACCTCAGGACTTTAAAGTTTAAGCATCTAATAATATTGAAATATTAAATTTTTACTGAGATTATAGCAAAAAGTTATGACACTATAAACTCCTTAGACAATGCTCACCCTCACATTCCCAGTGCCGAGCGTTGAGCCCAAAATGCAGTGCTTTTAAAATAGGAAATACTGGCTGAATATATTAGAACAGATTTTCATAGCCATTTATCTATGAATAATTTATAGTTCCATTTGTATTAAAACACAGCTCATTTGTTCTCTCTTTTAAGAGCTTCTTAAATTTTTATGAAATATTTATAGTTTCTCAAAGGAACCAATGGGCCAAAGGTAACATACATACTATACTCTTGTTCATTAACACTGGAGTTCCCCTGATGACTAATAGAATTGTATGTTTAAGTTAAAAAAATTAATTCCTTTGTTTCTGTTTCTTTTTTTCTTTTTTTTGAGATGGGGTATTGCTCTGTCGACAGGCTGGGGCACAGTGGTGAAGTCTTGGCTCACTGCAACCTCCGCCTCCCGGGTTCAAGCGATTCTCCTGCCTCAGCCTCCCGAGTAGCTGGGATTACAGGCACCCACCACCATGCCTGGCTAATTTTTGTATTTTTAGTAGAGACAGGGTTTCACCATGTTGGCCAGGATGGTCTTGATCTCTGGACCTCATGATCCACCTGCCTCGGCCTCCCAAAGTGCTAGGATTACAAGTGTGAGCCACCGCACCTGGCCCTTTTGTTTCTTTTTTTAAGAGACAGGGTCGCACTCTGTCACCTAGGCTGGAGTGCAGTGGTAGAATCACAGCTCACTGAAGCCTCCACCTCCTAGGCTCAAGTGATCCTTCCACCCTAGCCTCCTGAGTACCTAGGACTATAGGCACACACCACCATGGCTGGCTTTTTTTTTTTTTTTTTTTTTAACCACATCTCACGATGTTGCCCAGGCTTGTCTCAAACTCCTGGCCTCAAAGTTATCCTCCTGCCTGAGCCTCCAAACTCCTGAGATGTCAGGCATGAGCCACCATGCCTGGCCAGTTTCTTAATTTTAAATTTCTTTTTTAAAGAGCAGAAGGTCCTATTGATAAGGTTGATTATGACATTTCCTTCAAAATGTATCAACACAGCACTAATATTTTTGTTGATAGGTTCAATCAAGAGACAGAAAAAAAAACCTATAATATTTCACGTTCTCAAATCATTAGTTTCTGGCCCAAATTAACCCATTTGGCCTCTTCATTAAATAGAGCATTTGTAAAAGTAGTAGTTGGGACAAAAGGGTGTGGTAGCAGGCAAAAAGGTGTTTCTGCACTGAGAGGCATCTGAATGAAGTTCTTTGCCGGCATTTCTCAGTGGAATTTGAGAGGTAAATAGAGTATTCAGCACAGGACCACACACATAAAAGAAATCCAACAAATACATGTTGATTGAATTAAAAGTTGAAGTACAATATAAATGCAAACAGGCTAAATGTGGGAAAAGGATAATAAATAAGGGGAGGAATTTTTAAACCATCTATTGGACTATATAACCTTTTCAAACCCTTCTTGTCTCTATTAAGGTTAAAAAAAAAAAAACGGAGCTGATACAACTCCTTAGCTGTATCATGAACAGGGACATAAAATTTAATCTTCCGTTTCTTCTCCCTGGCCTAAGTGAATAGGAAAATTATTATTTATAGAGTGCTTCTTCAGTGATCATGAGGACTTCAAAAATATGGGAAAGGTTGCTCATATGATTAATAGAGCAGGCTGGGCAGCTTTCTGCTCATAGCAATAACTACTTTTTTTTTGTGGCAGCAGACAGATTTCAGCTTGAAGGTGGAATAAAGAGAGGGAGGCAGAGATAAATCTCTTGAGATACATGGAATAGAGGCAACGAGCTGTGGGTCAAGGAAGCCATAGTGACTATGATGGACAGGAGAGCAGGGAATCACCCCTCATATTCTAGGGGCACAAAAATCTTCCAGATTCTGTGAGACCCAGGGGAAGTGAGGGAAGGCCCAGAAACCATTGAAGTTGAATTTCCTTCCTCCCACATTGGTATAGGGGCTTAGAGTCAAACAATGTTTGTTAAAAACACACATAATGTTTTCAAAAACCTCCACAGTAGGGTGAACCATTTGTCCCTTTTGGCAGCATCTAGACCAAGTGTAAGTATAAAGTTGACCCTCAGAATTCTGTAGTTATTCACTATGGATAAATCTGTTTTATTCTTTGCTATCGTCGGTATTGTTTTTTAAAAAATGTTAAGATGGCAGTAATAGAAACCGGGGGCTACTGGTAGGAGAGAGGGAGGGGGGTCAGGGTTGAAAAACTAACATAGTTGGATACTATGCTCAGTACCTGGATGATGGGATCGTTCATATTCCAAACCTCTGCATCATGCAATATACCCAGGTAACAAACCAGCATAGGTACCCTGTGAATCTAAAATAAAAGTTGAAAGAAAATGTTAGAGGAGTATATTAAAAAAGGATAAAATATGTTAAAAATATATTAAAATATATTTTTTAATAAAAATATATTTAAAAAGGATAAAATATGTTACAGCCAGTTTTACCTCATAGGGGCAGAGTGTGAGCCAATTCTAGAAGCCCGAGACCATAGAGGAAGGAGGCCCCAGGCTGAGTGGAGGGTGGGCCATGCTTCCTAGAGAGCACTGGCTCTCAAGTCCAGCCTGGCCTCACAGCCGTGGCTTCCATCAGGTGTTCATGATCAGCTTCCGTGACTTCAGCAGCAGCCTCCCTGTCTCCCACCCCTGGTCTGTCTTCCTCACAGCTATCAGCCTTTCCAAAACACAAATGCCGTGATCTGGGCTAGTAATAGAGAGCCAGCCAGTGCATTCCTTTAAATCCTGCCCTAAGTTCAAGCCATTTCTCATACAGCTAAGATGGAAGGGTAGAGTCCAACAGAAGGTAAAAATTATGCTTGAGTGGAAGCCAGCTGGGAGAAACACAGTGAAAAACTAGACATTCAGATTCACACACCAACGAGATATAAACTGAACTGAGAACCAGGTTCCCAACCCCTTCTTTCATCTCAGGCCCTACTGATATCTCCGAAGTCATTCAAGGAATAAAATATTTTTCCTAAAATATAGAAGGCGGAATCATTTCTTATAGTTTTGCAAACAGGTCTTTGGCAGGGAGGCTGTTGTAGCAGAGAGCTTGGGGGCAGACAAACAAGGTCTCACTGCTGAGGTAAAGCTCACAGGCATCACATCCCCTTCTCATGGTCTCTGGATGCCCATGAAATAAAGTCTAGGGCCGGACTTAGTGGCTCACGCCTGTAATCCCAGCACTTTGGGAGGCTGAGGCGGGTGGATCCCGAGGTCAGGAGTTCCAGACCAGCCTGGCCAATATGGTGAAAACTTGTCTCTACTAATAGTACAAAAATTAGCCAGGCATGGTGGCGCACACCTGTAGTCCCAGCTACCCAGGAGGCTGAGGCAGAATAATTACTTGAACCCAGGAGGTGGGAGGTTGCAGTGAGCTGAGATTGTGCCACTGCACTCCAGCCTGGGCGACACAGCAAGACCCTGTCTCAATAAATAAATAAAAATACAGTCTAAACTCTTGACTGTGATGTAAAGGCTCTCAATATGACCCAGTCCCACCATTCCAGCCACTTGACCTCCAGTGACCACTATTGCATTTATGCCTGAGTGCCTTTGAAATTGCTGTTGCTTCTGTTTGGAATAGCTTCTCCAGCCCTTGTATGCCCTCCTAACTTCTCTCTGTTCTTCAAAGCTTTCATCAAATATCATTTCTTTTGAGAAAAGGAAACCACTGCATCATTTCAACAGTTCTTGCCAGGTGAAATTAATGTAACTGACTGAATGATTGTGTTCCCCCACCCCCCAAATTCCTATCTTGAAAACCTAACCCTTGATGTGATTCTACTAGGAGGTGGAGCCTCTGGGAGGTGATTGGTTCATGAGCACAGAGCCCTGGTTAATGGGATTAGTGCCCCTCTAAAAGAAACCTCAAAGAACTCTCTTGCCCTTTTTCTGCCATGTAAGGACACAGGGAGAAGATGACAGTCTGCAATCCAGAAGATGGCTTCACCAGAACCCAGTCTGTGTTGGCACCCTGATCATAGACTTCCGGTCTCCAGAACTGTGAGAAATAAATATCTGTTGTTTATAAGCCACCCAGTCTATGGTACTTTGTTACAACAGCCCAAACTAAGACAATCTGGATGACTGCATTCATTTCCACTTGGCTCATGGTTCACAAGGTGAGCCCCATGAAGGAGGCACTATGTCTTTTTTTATCATTGATTCTTCAGAGCTTGCTCTTGACTTCAGAACTTGATATAATGCCTGGCACAGTGTAGTGATATCACAAATGTTTATGGAATTAAAAATTCTGTAGGTAACATTTGAACTTAGATTCTTACAATGTTATTTCAGCCTTGTTACATTTCTATTTTGTATCATTCACTAGAGATTTACATAATGTCATATTTTAATAAGGAGGGGAGAGATAATTGTAGTTGGCCAGTATTTGTTGATTTTACTTGAATAGTCAATAGACCAGTAAAGTGTAAATTAATATTTGATCTATCTCTTGCACACAAACCAACAGAGACTGGGGAAACTGTGGCGTGTTCATGACCACACACATTTTTCTATTTTAATTGTTCTGGATTTGAGGGGGTGGGGCAGAAATCTTTTGTCCAAGTCCTGAGATAACTCAGAAGGGGAAGCCCAATCAATAAGAAATAACCCATCGTCGGCCGGGTGTGGTGGCTCATGCCTGTAATCCAAGCACTTTGGAGGCCAAGGCGGGTGGATCATCTGAGGTCGGGAGTTCAAGACCAGCCTGACCAACATGGTGAAACCCTGTCTTAAAAAAAAAAAAGAAGGAATAACCCATAGTCAATACGATCATCCCCAAATCACAATATGGGCCTGCTAAAGGAGTTAAAGGACAGAACCATCTAGAATAATTATTCTTAGTACAATTGTCTCCCTCCCTTTCAGAAGCAAAGCAGTTCCCCCCCCCCCCCCCCCACCACCTCCAGGGATGTGGAAACTTCTGGCCCTATTTGTTGCATCTTGCCCTGAAGCTGTTCAGGAGCCCAAAGGCTCATACTTCATAGGAGGTATTTCCCATTAGTCATCAATGAAGAGCACCTTGGGATTCCTCTCCTCTCCCTTTGTTCCTTTTAACGAATTGCTTAGGTTTCTGGCTTACTGTCAAACTTTAAGGATGGCTTGCCCTTCTGATGTAAGATAATAAGCATGGTATTTATTGAATACGTACTATGTGTCAGAGCCTCTGCTTTGTCGTTTACCATTGTTAATTTTCACAACCCAATATATATAGACCATACTCTTCTCAGTTTATGCATTGAAAGTGGAGGTTACGAGAGAGGCCGAATTTTCAAGACTGAGTTCCTGGCGTGTCACTTAGTGTAAATCTAGATGTGTTTTCTTAGGAGTTTAGGGTTAAGACATACTTATCAATAAGAATTCTGTGGAAGGATTCTGAGATGATCCTGGGTTGCAGTGAACCTGGCTGTGCAGAGTTAAACCTTAAATTCTCTCTGAGGATTTGGGCCTCCTAAGATCTGTTTGGTCCAAAGTAGTATGAGGCATAGAAGATATGATAGGGTGAAAATGCCGCCCCAAAGACATCAAGCCCTAATGCTTGTAAATGTTACCTTATTTGGAAGAAAGGTCTTTGTATATGTGATTAAGACTTTTGAGGTAAGATTATCCTGACTTATCTGGGTATGCCCTCAATGCAATCGATTTGATCCCTTGTCTTTACTTAAGAGAGGCAGGGGGAGGTTTCACAGATACACAGAGGGGAAGGCAATGTAAGCACAGAGCAGAGAGAGATTTGACAATGCTGGCCTTGAGGGCTGGCATGATGTGGCCATAAGCCAAGGAATGCCAGCAGCCAACAGAAGCTGCAAGAGGAAGGGAACAAATCCTTCCATAGGATGTCTAGAGGTGGCACAGCCCTGCTCACACCTTGATTTTGACTCAGAGGTACTGAATTCAGACTTTCTGGCCTCTAGAACTGTGAGACATATATTTCTGTTGTTTTAAGCCATCCAATTTTTGGTAATTTGTTATAGCAGCCAAAGGAAAAGAATAGAGATGAGCTGAGACATCAGGCCAATCACGGAGGAAGACTCATGACTCACCACAACTGCTTTAGGTTCTACTAAACACACTAAACTGTAGTAGACCCAGAAGCTGGATTCAAATTTCTTAATCCCTTTTGAGGAAGGTTGAGCTGCTTCTGTCATCAAAATCACAATACAAAATGGATTTAGAATGAAATATCTAACATAAGTAAAACTATAATTGAATGTCTTTTTGATACAAAAGGGATGGATGAGACAAGGGTCCATGTCAGAATATTAAAGTAGATAAGACCCTATCCATGAGTCACATAATTTTGTAATGAACCACATTTAAGCCCATCAATAAAGGTATATAAGTATTTAAAAGAAATGCTATTCTTAAAATGTGACTTAAATTTCCAGGTACATATTTTGTATGATAAAGGGAGTTGTTTCGGAGAAGAGAAAATAGAAAGGGCAATTCGGATAAGTAATGCTTTGGCTATTTGGGGGCATAATTGGGCAAATGATTTTCTTTTAGGGCTATTCATCAATTGTGAGCTCTGAAATAGAACCAGTGGGCTTTTTTTTTTTTTTTTTTTTTTTTTTTTTTTTTTTTTTTTTTTTTTTTTTTTTTTAAGAAAGAAATAATTCCAGGAAAAGCCTTTAGACCCATTTAAAATCAGAATTTCTCAAATATTTCCATGGCTTATGCACACCATTTCCACCCCTCAAAATATTCTCTCTTTTTTTTTTTTTTTGAGATGAAGTCTCACTCTGTTGCTCAGGCTGGAAGGCAGTGGTGGGATCTTGGCTCCCTGCAACCTCCACCTCCCCGTTCAAGCAATTCTCTTGCCTCGGCCTCGTAAGTAGTTGCAATTACAGGCAAGCGCCATCACTCCGGGCTAATTTTTGTATTTTTAGTAGAACGAGGTTTCACCACGTTGGCCAGGATGATCTGGAACTCCTGACCTCATGATCCGCCCGCCTCGGTCTCCCAAAGTCTGAGGGATTACAGTTGTGAGCCACTTTGCCTGGCCAGAACCAGTGAGCTTTTATTCTAACGGGGGAAAAAAATGAATAAAGAACAAAAACAAAAATAGTACCCCACTTCCAAAATGATAGTTCATTCCTAGCACTTTAGGTACATAAAATGTTATCCAACTAAACAAAATAGAACACATAGCAAACGTTTATACTCCCCCTTCAAAAGTGCATTCTGTAAGTCTGGCTCTGGGAAAATACATGAGAAATCTCAGTAGCAGAGATGATTTTAACCTAATCTAACAATAATATACTCCCAAGTGCAAGTGGAGACATCCTAGGTTTTGTTTTGTTTTGCTTTTGTTTTTGTTTTTTCAGACCGAGTTTTGCTCTTGTTGCCCAGGCTGGAGTGCAGTGGCACGATCTCCACTCACTGCAACCTCCACCCACTGGATTCAAGCGATTCTCCTGCCTCAGCCTTCTGAGTAGCTGGGATTACAGGTACACACCACCATGCCCAGCTAATTTTTTATTTGTAGTAGAGATGGGGTTTCACCATGTTGGCTAGGCTGGTCTTGAACTCCTGAACTCAGGTGATCCACCCATGTCAGCCTCCCAAAGTGCTGGGATTACAGGCGAGAGCCACCGTGCCAGGCCAACATCCTAGATTTCTGATAAAAAATGTTACCTGTTGGCTGGGTGTGGTATAATTACTAATTAATAATTACTAATTAGATTAACATATTTACAAAAATTTACAGAACTAATTGAAAAAATTTTTCAGTTAGCCCTACTTTTTCCAAAGAATTATTACTTGAGGTTATCCATTTTCATGAGGTTACATATAATCCCTAAAACAACCACTAAAATAATAAGATAAAGAGGTGTAGATAAAATGCCAATGAAAACATTAAAATATAAATTAAAATTTTAAATTAGCCCCAAAGCCCAAACCATAAAAAAAAAAGTTGACAAATTGGAATTCATCAAAAATTAAACCTGTCCTTTAAAAGAAAGAAAATGGAAAGACAATTCACAGGCAGAAGAAAAGCAAGCATATCTGATAAAGAGATTGTATCTAAAATATGTGAAGAATTTTCCAAACTCAACAAGAAAACAACTCCAATTTATAAATGAACAAAATACCTAAACAGACACTTCACCAGAAAAGTTACATGGATGGCGAAAGAAGCACATAGAGGCTGGGCGAGGTGGCTCACACCTGTAATCCTAGCACTTTGGGAGGCTGAGGCGGGTGGATCACCTAAGGTCAGGCGTTCGAGACCACCCTGACCAACATGGTGAAACCCCGTCTCTACCAAAAATACAAAAATTAGCCGGGCATGGGGGCGGGCGCCTGTAATCCCAACTCCTTTGTCTCCCTTCCCCTCCTTCCTCCTGGAATGGAAACATCGTGCAGCCACCATTTTGTTATAAAAGGACACATTAAGCACAGAGAACCAAGGGGATAGAAGGAGCTCTGGTTCTTGATGATTTCTTGGGACTCTTACTGTCCTAAACTTTCTACCTGAAGATTTGATTGTGTAAGCAACTTTTGGCCAGGTTTTCTGTTTCTTGCAAATGAACTCTAACTGCAGTGGCTTATGTGGATAGGACATGGATGGCTTTGGAAAATGGTAGGTGAGAAGGCTGGAAATGTAGGTTAGTCAAATTGTCAAGGAGTTTCGACTGTATCCTGTAGAAAATGGGTAAAGATAAAAAGATTTCAAAAAAAGAGTAATACTTAACTGCTGTATAAAGAAAGACTAATGGGACTATAAAACTCAGGATAGAAGGGAGGTGAGTGAGCAAAGAAGGGAGACCATTTATGAAGCTGCTATAAAATTTGGAATAGTACTAATGATGGTCTAAACTAGGGAGGGAGCCAGAAACGGTGACCCTAAAAGCAAGATTCTCTAAGGCTTAACAACTATATAGATGTAGTAGGCAAGTAAGAGGTTGCCAAAATAAGTATTAAATAAATTTTAAACTGTGTAATTGGGAGGATTTAACAGAAATTTGGAAAATAAAGAGTTGCTAATTAGGGAGGGAAAGAAATTATTAGAGGCTAGGCATGGTGGCTCATGCTTGTAATCCTAGCACATCGGGAGGCTGAGGCAGGTGGATGGCTTGAGCTAAGGAGTTCAAGACCAACCCGGGCAATATGACCAAATCCTGCCTCTGCAAAAAACTACAAAAATTAGCCAGGCATGGGGGTGCATGCCCATAGTTCCAGCTATTTGTGGAGCTCAGGCAGGAGGATCACTTGAACCTGGGAGGTAGAGGCTGCAATGAGCCAAGATCGTGCCACTGCACTCCACCTGAATGACAAAGTGAGATCCTGTCTCAAACAAAACAAAACAAGAAAACTAAAATAAAGAAATTATTAGGTTAAATTTCAACAATAATTTGAAACTTAGTTTGTCTAGTCTGGTGAAGACTAGAGTTTAGAGTGCTGGAAAGAAAGTATGTATCATTCTTGAGAACCTTATCTCATTTAATCCTCATCTAAATTTTGTAAGATGGATATTACTAGCTACAATTTATCCATGAAGATACAGCCTCAGAGAGGCTAAATGTACTGCCGTTGACTCAGAGATACTTAGATATGGAATTGAGGAAGCAGATCTGACTTATCCACCAAGAATATAACATTGAAGTCATAGAGATGGATGAAATCTCTAAAGTATAGAAAGGGTAACAAAAAAGGTTACAGAGAGATCATTAGAAACAATTTTTTTTCAAGGTAAGAGTAATAACTAGTATGGTCAGAAAAGACTTTGACAGAGAGTAGAAAGTGAATTAGTATAATTACATATTGCAGGTCTTCATTGCAAGAACACTATTTCTTAGACAGGCTATCTGGCTTGAAGTCTACTACAGACAAATTGCTTAATTTCTCTGAGCCTACATCCTTTCTTGTAGTATGGGGATAATCATCCACCCCATAAGGGTTTTTTTTCTTTCTTTCTTTTTGGACCATGAAATGAGAAGCTGAATGTGAATGTGTCTGGTACAGATTTTGGTGTGGCAAGTACTCCATCAGTTTGCTGAAAGGACAAAGTATACATGAAAAGGAAGTGTACAAACCCCAAAATATAGTCTGGAAGATTTTATGAAAAAAACAAAAACAAAAAAATTGCTTACCTCTTTTTAAGTTTTCTTCTGATTTGTTTCTTTTTCTTCAAAGTTGAATTACAGCATATATTTCTGATTAAGGTTTTCAGTTAGTTGTATTGGTACTTATATACCTTACTGTATCATACAGTCTCACTGGAACAATAAACATTTTAAAATTTAAAACTGTAAGGTCCAGCAACAAGGTAAAGAGAAAACACAGTAGAGATTCATAACACTCACTCTCCATTTCTTTTGCTGTCATTAAGTAATAATAGCCAGGTTCTGCTCCGGAAACCTCATTTTTGCTTTCAGGATAATATAAGTATACATAGATATTAAAAAACTCACTTTTTATCACCATACATAAATATAAAGGCAACCTCACTTCTGCACAGCAAAAGAAACAATCAACAAAGTAGAGACAACCTATGGAATGGAAGAAATTTGCAAACCATAGATCTGATACAGAGTTATATCCAAAATATATAAGGAATCCAAGCAACTCAATAGCAAGAAAATAACCTGATTAAAAAATGGGCAAAGGAGCCAGGCGTAGTGGCGCATGCCTGTAATCCCAGCACTTTGGGGGGCCGAGGAGGGCAGATCACCTAAGGTCAGAAGTTCGAGACAACTCTGACCAATATGGTGAAACCGTATCTCTATTAAAAATACAAAAATTAGCTGGGCATGGTGGCATGTGCCTGTAGTCCCAACTACTTGGGAGGCTGAGGCAGGAGAATTGCTTGTACCCAGGAGGAGGAGGTTCAAGCGACTCTGCACTACTCTGCATTCTGACCTGGGCCACAGAGGAAGACTGTGTCTCAAAAAAAAAAAAAAAAAAAAGGGTAAAGGACTTCAATAGATATTTCTCAAAAAAAGACATACACATGGCCAACAGGTATATGAAAAAATGATCAACATTACTAATAATCAGGAAAATGCAAATGAAAACCAACATGAGGTAACACCTCACATGTTAGAATGACTATAGTCAATAATACTATATTATACATTTGAAATTTGCTAAGAAAGTGGACCTTAAATATTCTCAACACACACACACATACACACACACACACACACACACCATAACTGTGTGAAGTGATGGATATGCTAATTAGCTTGATTGTGGTAATCATCTCATATTGTATACATATATCAAAACATGTTGTACAGCTTAAAACTGTACATTTTTTGCTTGTCAATAGTATCTCAGTAAAGCTGTTGGAGGAGGAGACAATCTCAAAGGGTTACGGTTACAAGATATGTCCTAAACTAAGTTTCCCCAAAGGAGAGTGTGTACATTCTAAGTGGTGTGCAAGACAACATATCGGGATGTAGGAGGAAAACATCATTCACTTTCATGTTTTTAATCTAACAAATGAAATTACCAACAATTTATAAATGGATTGACACTAATGCAGTCACACATTCAGCCTTTATCACGGATGGCTGCTCATAATGCATGGGATATACCCTGAGAGAACAGTGAGAATTCTACAGCATACAGGAGGACAGGACCCCTAATTTGTTCATGGGCTTGTTCACTTTAAGACTAATGTGATGTCATATATAATTCATGTATTATATTATTAAATATTTATTATATTATTTAGTTCTAACTAATGTAACTACCACAAATGAATAAACAGCTTAAAAACACTCCTTCCAAGAAGCCACAGGCTGAATATAATACCAGTAACATAAGCACAAACCAACAAAAGAAAATAACAAGCACTGACACATCTACTCCTTTGCCAGCTTCATTAGGAATTCGAAACTATAATTTCATCAGGTTTGGTAATGTCACCCCAACCATTAAAAATCACCAAGATTCTTTGAAAAATCAATGGCATCCACTATTACCCTAAATACATTGTGTCTTGAGATACCAGCTGATCATGGTACTATCCAATTAGCAAAATACTTAAAAATATATTATCTTTATCACAACCTTTTAAATTTTTTATTTACATATTAGTATTGTAGTAGTATGTTTATGAGGGAATATTTAAACTTTTTTTAACAATAAGAATTTGATGGGATCGATCCAAGATGGCCGTTTAGGAACAGCTAAGCATTGCAGCTCCCAGTGAAAGTGCAGAGGGTGAGTGGACGCCGCATTTTTATTGCCCACAGACTAGGAAATTCCCAGGCGGGTGAGCTCCACGGGTCACCAGTGCGGCTGTTTCGGCCAGCACAGCTGTGCTGGCCGGCGCTGCTGCTTTGCCCTGTGTGGCTGCTTTGTTGGTGCCCCACAGCAGCGGTTCTCCATACAAAATACACCAGTCCGGGTGCCCTTTTGGCTGGTGATTGGAGCCACGGGAAGTCGCCCATTCATCTGATTAAAAAGGAGACTGAGCAGGGAAGCAGGACAGTAGATTCCAGGGCAAAAAAAGGGCCACGAAACTCAGTGGCGCTCTTTAAGCCAGCACAGTGAGTTATCGCACAGGGAAAAAACACACACCGCGGCGCCTCTTCAACAGGTGACTGGAACACCAACTTAAAAAAAAAAAAAAGGCTCTGAGGAAGGGAGCCAGGCAACCAGGCTCGGCTGGTCCCACCCCACAAAAGAACAGCAATCAGAAACTCTCTGGATTGAGAGTTTCACAGCAAGCACACCTGAACCCGGGACGGTCCAGCTCTGTGGGGGAGGGGCATTTGCCATTACCGAGGCAGCCCACCACTACGGAGGTAGTCAGCAAATGCTGAGGCAGCCCCCTGTTGCCAAGGCAACGCGCCACTACGGAGAGACTCAGCCTTAATAGAGGCAGGCCACCATTGCCCAGGAAGTTCTAACTACATATAAACAGGACTGCAGGGAAGGTCACTCGGCAGCTGGGCGGAGCCCACAGCAGCTCAGCAAAGCCTCTACAGGCAGACAGTGACTAGGCTGCCTCCTTGCTGGGCAGGGCAGCTCTGAAGGAAAAAAAAAAGAAGGCAGCACCATAATGGAAACTCATAAAGCCCTAAATCCCTGGGACAGAGCACCTGGGAACAAAAAGCAGTTTATGAGTTCTGCTGCAGCAGACCTAAACGTACCTGCCCAGCAACTCTGAATGAACAATGGAGCTCACAGCTCAGCATTTGAGCTCTTATAAATAAGAGACCCTCTCCTCAAGCAGCTCCCTGACCCCTATATATCCAAAAAGCCATCTCATAAAGGAGAGATCAGATTGACACTTGGCGGGTATCCTTCTGGGACAAAGATAGCAGAAGAAGAAAACTGGTAACAATCCTAACTGTTCAGCAGCTGCTGCAGGTGATCCCCAGGCAAGCAAGGCAGGAGTGGACCTCAGCAGACCTACAGCAGAGGGGCCAGACTGTCAGAAGGAAACCAAGAAAC
>NW_016107428.1:7194749-7219524 GCF_001604975.1 Cebus imitator
CCGCATGTTCTCACTCATAGGCGGGTGTTGAACAATGAGAACACATGGACACAGGGAGGGGAGCACTACACACTGGGGTCAGTTGGGGGGAAATAGGGGAGGGACGGTGGGGGGTGGTGAGCTGGGGAGAAATAGCAAGGGGAGAGATGCCAGATGTAGGTGATGGGGTGGAAGGCAGCAAATCACACTGCCACGTCTGTACCTATGCAACAATCTTGCATGTTCTTCACATGTACCCCAAAACCTAAAATGCAATAAAATAAATGGGAAAAAAATTTGCAATGAAAAAGTCTGGAGATGATTTTCCAGACTTTTTAAATTTCCCTTTCTGGAATTCTATAGGTTTATAATTTATTTATGTAACTAAAGGTTTTTTCATTAATACCACAGAAATAGAAATGAGAATGATAGTTTCCAGGGACTCAGGAGAGAGGGGAATGAGGAGTTCTTGTTTAATGCTCCTTTCTCTACAAAAAATTTTTAAAGTCCAGCTACTCGGGAGGCTGATGTTGGAGGATCACTTGAGGCCAGGATGCAAAGGGTGCAGTGAGCCAGAGCGAGATTCTGTCTAAAAAAAAAGAACAATTCAGAACAAAAAACCCCCAGCACATTGGGAGAAAAAACTAGTTAGAATGAAGAATTTAAAATACAGTAAATGTTACACATTCTTAACTAAAAGGTAACTATATGACAAACTTTTTCTAAAAAGGGTGATCTACTTCTTTCTTAACATAAATTCTTTTTTTCTCCAGTAGGTCAAAATCTTTTACAGAAAAATAAATTCCCTCTTCTCCCCTCCACCCCAATCCTGTACACCACCTTCTTCAGGCAGCAGTTGCCATACTGCCCACCATGTACAATGCTATATTTCCTGCAAGCCAGGGAATGAAGAGAGACTGAATCATAAAGTTTCTTCTTCAAGCACCTTCTCACATAACTTATGTAGTTACGGAGTACAGAAGTCTTTAATACTTCAGTCAAATATACTCTAATCCCGAGATCATTCTAGCTGTTTTTTTTTCTCCAAACCTTCTAAACTTCTTTCTTAATCAGAGACATGTAAAATATTAAATGTAAAAAGCATGGTGATTGTCTTTTTTGTTGTTGTTGCATATGTGTTAATATGAACATACCTTACAGAACTATTCCATACCGAAGGATGGTTTACAAATATGAATATTCAAATGAGCATGTAGCTCTGAAAACCTGAAGCTTTCATTTACACAATATACTGTGATTTAGGCACAATTAGAAAGCCCATCTAACTTAATTCTTCCTCCAAACATACTCAAAAGAAATTACTGGCCGGGCGCGGTGGCTCAAGCCTGTAATCCCAGCACTTTGGGAGGCCGAGGCGGGTGGATCACGAGGTCAAGAGATTGAGACCATCCTGGTCAACATGGTGAAACCCCGTCTCTACTAAAAATACAAAAAATTAGCTGGGCATGGTGGCGTGTGCCTGTAATCCCAGCGACTCAGGAGGCTGAGGCAGGAGAATTGCCTGAACCCAGGAGGCAGAGGTTGCGATGAGCCGAGATCGCGCCATTGCACTCCAGCCTGGGTAACAAGAGTGAAACTCCGTCTCAAAAAAAAAAAAAAAAGAAATTACTAGAAGCATTTTTTTAAAGCTCAATTAGACCTTATATAATTTTCTTTGAGTTAGTCATTACTTTTGACTGATACCCAATATGAAATTACATCTATTAAGCACAGCAAAATGCTTCAGCTCACTTGATAAGGCAAGCTGGTCTATTCTTGCTTAATTTCAGTCTATATCCAAATTCTGACTGCCCAAAACAAGCAAAGCAAATCCATTTTTAAATGAATCAGAATCTACGTCTCCGTCTCCGTCTCTCTGTTTCTGTTTCTCTCTCACTCTCTCTCTCTCTCTCTCACACACACACACACACACACACACACACACACAAAGCAACTTAGCAATCTAAGGACGGGAGACTTCTCTTTTTAAGAGCTGTTTAAAATTCAGTCAGGGACTTTTCTTTCACTGAAACATTTTATGTTTAATTCATCAGCTCCTTGAGTTAAAACTATGGAATATTAAGTAGAGCAATTATGGAAAAAGACTTAGTTCCATGTTATGTGTAGTATGCAGACTTCTAAAATGGCCCCCAAGGTTTTCACCCTGGTGTACATACCTTTCTCCCCCGCTCTTGACTGTGGATGAAATTCTGTGAATATGATTATTAACTTTACATGACAAAAAATGATTTTACAGATATAATTAAGGTTGACTGTGATTCAAAGGGAAATTATATCAGTGGACCTAAGGTATTCACTTGAGCTCTCTAAATCTAGGTCTAAAGGTCAGTGACAGAGGAAGTTAAAGGGATTCAAAATGGGAAATTCTCTTGCTGGTTTTGAAGGAGTAAAACCATGTTGTCAAAAGGCTATATAGCAGGACATGGCACTGGAGCTCGAGTCCCTGGTTAACAGCCAGAAAACATGGACCTCAGCCCTAGGACCACAAGAAAGTGAATTCTGACAACAAACTGAATGAGCTTCAGATGGGACAGCAGCCTGGTCAAATTCATTGATTTCAGAGGTGTGAGACTCTGAGCAGAGAACCCGCTAGGGCTATGCCTGGAATTCTGACCCACGGAATTGTGAGCAAATAAATGGGTGTTGTTTTAAAGCAGTTAAAATTGTAGTCTTTTGTTATGCAGCAATTAACACATTTATTAACATATATATGTTGTATGTGCGTATATAATTGTGTATGTATATATGTACACATACATATATACACACACATAGGTATGTGTACATATATACATACACATATATACACATGTATACATATACACATACACACACACACATTTCTTTTCACACAATCTTTTTACACTTTCTTCTTCATCTTCATCCTCTTTTCCAGAAGGAAATGAAAAAAGAGAAAAACTAGTGAGGAAGACCCATGAGGTTTTCATGCTGTATAATCAGTGGATTCCAAATTGATGTGGTCTCATTCAAGGTAATCCCCTAGGTATCCAAATAAAATATTAAAGTTTCTAATTAAGTATTTCTCATCCTTAAAAATGTACTTTTTTTGGGTATATTTAATAACATACACAACGTTTTGGGAGGCCAAGGTGGTAGATCACTTGGGATCAAGAGTTCAAGACCAGCCTGGCCAACATGGTGAAACCCCATCTCTACTAAAAATACAAAATAATAGCCAGGCATAGTGGCGGGCTCCTATAATCCCAGCTACTTGGGAGGCTGAGGCAGGAGAATCACTTGAACCTGAGGGGCAAAGGTTGCAGTGAGTGGAGATCCTGCCACTTTATTCCAGCCTGGGCAAAAGAGACTCCATCTCAAAATAACAACAACAAAAACCATACACAACATTAGTACAGGTAGATGATTCATAAATGTTCATATATTTAGTGATGCTGGCTAAAAGTTTAGAAGGTACTTGTCCCTCAAAATATATGATACCCCATTTTACTCCTCCCATATGTTCTATAATAAAATGGGAATCTGTACTAAAACTCTCAAATTATTCAGTGTTTCTTTTGGCACCTTGTAATCCTCAAAGCAGCATTTCTAGTTGTTTCTAGGAGCCCTAGTAAGTTAATTTTATTGACTAAGGCAATGTTCACCAAACTTGATTGAGAATTACTTTTGGGGCACTTATTAAAAGAATTCCAAGTCCCTCCCCTAAAGATCAAATTTCTACAGTGACCTGAAAATCTGTTTACAATGTCTAAATCATTCTCATTCCTACTAAGTGAGAAACTGGGCACTCAGTGTGAGAAACATGTTCACTTGTCCAAACCCAAAGAATAAACTTAGAGGCACAGAGAACAGTGCTCCTAATTATTCCCCACTTCTCCTTTGAACAGGATATTCATGACAGACATTTCAGCCCAGATGTAAAAGCTGGGTTCCAGAAACTGGTCTGCTAAAAGGAGGAGATCTTGTAGGAGTGGTTTCATTTGCTTCTTCAAATTCCTAACTTCAGTACTCGTAAGAGGAGCATTTACAAAGCCAATTTTTCCCAGTCCCATGGGAACTTCCCTAAGAGGGAACATGCTAGATGCCTTCTGTGGAAGGGATAGGTAAGTTCTCAATTTCCCTCTTATACTGTTTTAATTATTTTCTTAAATTCGTAGGAGGATTTAAAAGAGCACTTGGTTCGGCTCCCCCAAGGTTTCCAGGTCTTTCTTCCTCTCACCTTCCTGCTGCCCCTTGATCTTCCTGTCCCCTATTTTGTGAGGCATATGAAGGGGAAAGCATGATAGCTGGTCCCAGGGCTTTTCCCTCGGCAAGGGCTTTTTACTAGGCTCTCTTTCTTCTTCGAGGGGCAACATGGGGGCAAATTTCTCAATCTAGCAGAAGGCGCAACCTATTTCTTCTTGTGGGGATGGGTTTTATCATTCACATAGAGAATTAAAGCTTGGCACACCCAATCCTCATCTGAGCCAAACTTAGGCCAAAAGACCGAAGACTTACAAATGGGATCTTTGAGCTAGATAAAACAGCAATACTTTATTATAATCTTTTCCTTTTCCTTGTCTCTGATTTGAGGGTTGTCCCTCCAAACCTGCAACATTCTCCCCAAAGGACTATCTGGAGAAATGTCAGAGGGAGTCTCTTTGACTCCCTCTATCCTTTGTTCCCTAGACTAGAATTCCTGTCTCCCATTTTCAGCCAGTCTCTGTGTCTGAGTTTTCCCCTGAGTACTTAACCTCACTTACTGGAGGTTTCTTGTACACCCCTGTATACTCAACCCTCCTTACTGGTGGTTTCTTGCACACTCCAGGACCTCCAAAAATGCCCAACCACCAAGGCAGTACTCACAGTGTAATTTTCCTTCCTTGACTAGTGCATGAGGTGGCCTGGTTGCTGTGGTACCGTCTTTTCTCCCTGGGTCACCTCTCCTGCCTCCTGGATAACAATCTCGGATTTGTCTATGGCTTCTGCAGGTAGCCAGGATGCCTGGACACAGTGGGTCACCTGAATCGGGTGAGACGCGTATCCCCTCTTGGCTGGAGTCCCACTCCATGCAGGCACAGAGATCCTGGACAAGCCACCAGGTTGTGAGGGACAGGCTCACCAGTCCTAACCCAAAGAATGGACTTAGAGGCACAAAGAACAGCCAAAGTGAGACTTTTAATAACAGTCTTGCAAGATTGGGTGCCTGGTGGGCAGCCACACCCATGGCAGTCACAACAGGTAATTTATTTCCTAGCACACAAGTCCTTCCCCCCAGTTCCTCACTGGTGGAGTACTATGGGGTTATAATCTTCCTGGATGTCACCTAAGTTTCATTAGCCTCCTTATAAGGTTATACCCCAACCCCTTCCCTACTTAAGTTTCGATTTCCTAGTAACAAAACTTTATTTCCTTTTATGGGCTGACCCCTACTCTACATTCTCTTCACTTATTGTGACCTTCTAGGTACATAAGCCATGCAGTTTGTTACATTTGCAGGCTGGCTGCCAGTACTCAGATTTATCATGCCTTGAAAATGAACCATTTAAAATATTTTCTCACATCAGGAATATATCAAATTAGCATAAGAAAAGTAAAAAGCATGGTCTCTGGGAGAAAAATATCTACAGTTCCTTAAAACAGAATGTGAACCCATGAAATGTCCATACAAATGCATGCGGAAAACTACAAAATACAAAGTGGGAAAATACAGTAATTTACTTGTCTTGCTTCCAATGTTTACCTGTGATGTGTCATGTCCAAGGCATAGGCATTTTAATTTCTAAAATGCTAGGCATGTAAATAAATCCTTTTTAAAGAGTTTTTACCAAGATGGTATTGTGGAAAGTACGTCAGTTGGTAAGCAATCTTTGTACCACATGTGCTTATTCAACCAAATTTATTTTTGAACATTCAGAACACCAGATTATGACAGATTAAAAAGAAAGCACCAAAAATCGCTACACATTGATACCTGAGCGGAGACTGAAGGCAAATATTCAACTATTAATTCTACACCATAATGCTGAAACACAGGTAAAAACATTCACAACACACTCTACAGAATACAGTAAGTAGCACTTTTTGTGAATCACAACCACATAAATATAATATTATACCATATAAAAATACACACAAAAATTACACATAAATGTATTTAATACACTATACATTGCACAAAGTACTGGAGATCATGCATGTTTAAATGGAATGATTGGCAAGGTGGCAATCACTTTTTAGTATATACTACAGGACAGGTTCTTTTGCACTTAAGTATTGTTGCTGCACTGTACTTTCTGGATGGATGAGAAAAAAATTATCAATTTGCAAATAAATGATTACTTACTGAGTCTATCTCAGCATAACCCATATTTTTAACTACAGTATAAAAATTGGTGCAGGTCGAGAGCCATTTATCTTATTTTATTTCATACCCTTGCTCAAACTATTTTCATGCCAATATGATCATGTTTTAAGGAAAAACGTTTTCTTTGTATGTATTTTTAGAGAAATCTATATTTTTGTCTGGCAGGGAGGTAGTGGAAGTAAAATGGGAAAGTAATGTGTTGAGTTTATGTTCAAAATTGAAACTGAAAAATATACAACAACTGTGAGTACACAGAAATGTGAGCATCTTTTATCAGAGACTATGATTATCCTTTAATGAAATAATTTGGAATTTAATATAAATTATATCCATTATTTTAAATAAGCACAGTAAAAATGCAAGTCTACATTTATTTAAAAGCTGAAACCCATTTTCTCTTGAAAACTTAAAAATAAATAGGAAGAAAAAAGAGAAGGAAATATGAGGGGAAATAATGTTTTAAAATATACTACATAAATATGAGTTTATTAATTACCGAAAAATTATTGTGTAAATTACCCCTATTTGATATATAGAAGTACAAGCCTCAATAATTTGAGAAGGAATGAGCACAAGTTGGAGAAGAATTCATGTCTTTGATAATTATTCATCAGTAAGACAAAAAAATTACATTTCAAGATTAATTTTCCCATGTGTAATAAGTTCAGAACAACAATGCCACCACCTCCTCCTAGAATATTTTTTCAGAAAACTTAGCCAAACTTAATTTTCTAAGTCTATGTAGTGTAAATCTATTTTAATTCAAAATGAGAACTCTGAAAATTATGGGAGGCCTCTAGAGCAGTATTTCTGCAAATATTTAAGGAAATACCAGTTAATTTTTATTTTAAACTTGTATTTCACCAACCTCGAAGATGAGGATTTGGGGCCAATTTGAGAAGACCACCCATAATAAAATGTACAGTTATAAAATTTCAGGGCATTCTTTTATCATTTTAAGGCACACTCTGTTTTATTCCAAATGACTATAAGTTCAAGGTCACAGTGATGATTATATATTCAATTTTGGTCTGGTTTCTCATGGGTATGTTGCTACATTTATAGCCAGTCATAAGTTTAAGAAACTGTAATACAATCACTTCAAGGTAATATATTAAGTCACTTTAATATTTTTTTAAATGTAACTATGCAACATAATTTCCTAATTTACATACAGTAAAAACAGGGAGTTTTTTCCACTTCACACTAGAGAAGGGGAAGGTTACTTCTACCAGTATTCCAACAAACGCATATTTGATAATGTAGAAAGCATGATTACATTAAATACAGGCATCTCCTACTTAGAATAAAATTATTTAACACAAAAGAAGAACTTATTTCAAAGAACAATGTACACTGAATTTAGGCCTTGTACATCAACCTTTTACAAATAACACCTGTGGTCCCCATTAGAAAAATAAACTGTCACTAAAGACCAAAGATTTCAATATTTGGCTTTCTCTCCTGCCTCCTTACTTCCAAGGCTATTTATGCAAACTGCATCAACATTACTGGGCAAAGAAATAGTAAGTAATATTAAATTTGGGGGAAAACTATAATAGGAGGAACTGAAATTTCCTTAGAATTTCTATGCGGAGAAATCAGAGCATTTAATGCAGATTTTAAAAATAGTAGTTTCTGAGCCTATCGTATTTTCTACTCTTTTCCATGAGTACAACATATTTATGTTAACACTTTAGGATTAATATCTTGTTTTATAATATTTTCATTTAAGATATGCAAGTTAAAAGATTGTACTATGTTAGGTTCCAGTGGACAATTTTCCCCTGTGAAACATGTGACTATATAAAAGACTGAATGGAAATATATAAAAAACAAAAGAAATTCCACAACCAACTTTCAACTACATAAATGAGACACCTGTACTAAAGTGTCTTATACAACAATTAATGTACATCACAAAATAAACCTAAAGATTACTTCAAATGATTATTTCAACTAATTGCTGAAAGATCAGGCTAACTTTTACCCAATAAAATCAGAAAACATTTAAGTAATCACACAAAATAGAACACACTATGCTACAAATCTTGAATATTTTCAAAGAAAAATTAGGGTATGAAATATAAGTTTTCATGGTTCAAACATTTATTGTAAGTCCTAGATGAAACATACTGAAAAGATTATTTTTGCTTTAATCCCAATATACTAAGAAAAGTTCATTGGCACAAATATCCAGAGGTATTTTACAGTTTCGTTTAGCTTTGGTGGCAAAGAGTATTTTGCTAAACATATGGATAGTCATATGGTTTCCAATGCACAGCTTTATGCTAAAGAGAATTCAAATGTGTCTCTTTTTTTTTCCTAAAAAAGGGATGTAAGAAGTTCAATATGAAACAGAACAAGTGTAACATGAAATACAAAATATGCCTATGATGTAGGCTTTTGAACAGTTAATAGCTCTATGTGTTGTCTATAAACATCTTTTACAGTAACACTATTATATAAATATTAAAAACCAAAATGACATTACAAAATAGCATATGAACTTTACAAAAATGGCTACTTTTAGACTTCCTAAACTAAAATCAGAATCCAAATATGCAAACAAATCTACACTAATCAAAATACACCAACAGATACCGTTTTTCATAAGTGTTCAAAGTTACAATGTACAGAACAAATACAGATACTGACTCATATATCAAGTCCTATACAAAGTCTTCAGAAATTAACTGGTTACTTGGTATTTCAAAACACAGATGGCTTTGGCAGCAAAACACGCCAAACACTTTCAGAAAGTACTGCACTTGATTTAAAAATTATCAACCATGGACAATTAAGACGGCTTAGAATATCACTTAACTTTTGAAAGACATGTTATGAATTTTCACTATTAATGGAAAAACAGCTTATTTTCACAATTTCCAAATTTTATTCTGTTGTCAAAACTAAGTTATTAACATAATAAATTCATATGTTCTTCTGTACTCTATACAATTTATCCAAAAAAAAGTGAATTCTTAAGCAGTTACAGTACACACATTTGGATTTGGATTGTTGACCTCACTTTTCTTTCCTATTATTCTTATTAAAAGTAAAGAATGGGAGTAGTTTCACAGCTTTCCTACTTCCTCAGGCTATTAAACACATTGTAAAAAAATGCATGAGTAATGTGTACACATAAAAGTTCATTACATCATTTAAAACATTCTTAGTTCAAAAAAACTGGGATAAAATTTTGGCTCCTAATCAACTTACTATGTTTTAAAAGTCCCTTCTACATTGACCTAACTAGAAAAGGAAGCTTTCTGGCAGGGTCTAATTTTATAATACAAATGTAGTATTACTGCTTTCTTAACCTGGCAAGTGTCATGCATTCCAAATGGATTTTCCCCAATAAATTTTACAAACTATCTTGTTTCCTATGATATACAAGTTCACAAATCCTACACAATGAGAAAACAAAAAGCGATCATGAAAAATAATCAACAAATGCCTAGTCACAGAAAGTCTCAACACATTTTTATTTTTCCCAATTGATTTTAATAACCAGTTACTAAAACTTCAAATGTAGCACTGTAAAGTTTCACACTAAACCTAATAATAATGCAAGACTATATACTAATTTGGACCTAATACCCAAAATGAAAATGTGGGCCAACTGATTTATCTGGGGGGTTCAGAAATCAACAGCCCTAGTTTATTTCATAGTTTTGTGTTTCTTCCATTTCCCAGAACTTTCAAGAACTAAACTGAAAACTGAATTTTACCACCTTTTATTTCTCTTGGCCACCTTCCACAAAGGATGCTAATAAACAGCAAGGTGAAATGAATGCACTATGCTAGATGTGAGGAGTCTGAAGAATTAAGAAAAGTATAGGAACTAGGCCAGATGCTCATGCCTGAAATCTCAGTACTTTGGGAGGCCGAGGTGGAAGGATCACTTGAAACCAGGAGTTCAAAATCAGCCTGGGCAACAAACTGAAACCTCATCTCTACAAAAAAATTAGTCAGGCACAGTAGCATGTACCTGTAGTTCTAACTTGCTCTGGGAGGCTGAGATGGGGGGATCACATGAGCCAAGGAGTTCAAGGCTGCAGTGAGCTATGACCGCCCCATTGCACTCCAGTCTGGGTGACAGAATGAGACTCTGTTTCTAAAGAAAAATCATATAGGAACTAAATAATGAACAAAACAAATAATCCACTTCATATAAGTTTGTGTGTACTGTGGAAATGTGTATCACATGAGTGACAAGAAAACCAACATTTACTATGCCTATTACAGTTATTTCTTTTTTCCTTACTATATAATCATGTAGATATTAGTATAGCTCACTCAAGAAGGGGTATTCCATTATGTAGATCTGAACTTGTTTAGCCAAAGTATGAAAAAAATAAAGATTAATCAATACATGATCAATATATATTGAAAAGACTCAAAATCAATGTTAACCAGGGACTAATGGCTTTTCTAGAGTCACCATTTCAAATATTTTCATTCTGGTGATAACTAAGAAAAAGAAAGTTAGCAGAACCTGTTTAATTTCTGACAAAAAAATCCATGAAAAAAATAGTGTAAACAATCTCTACCTATTATCAGTTCCAAATTACAATCAGTAGTAACTCCAAAGGAGACTTTAGAAACACTGAATGCATCCAGTGTTTTCCCCTGTACTGTCTATATTTGATCTAGTTATCAACAATAGGGTCTAGGAGTTATTTTATAAGCACAAAATTTACTTGCAACTCAACAATTGCTAAATTAGAATGCTGTTGACAGCTGCGGTAACAGTTGACCCCAGAAATTTCTTGAATTGGATAATCTATGAATGCCAATAAATAAGTTCATTTTTACTAACATTGCTAATAGGGTAATGCTGTTTTACTAGCCAAATATATAGATTGTAAGCATGATGGAAACTGTAATTTAAAGGCAAAGGACTTTCTTTTTCTTAAGTAAAAACATCCATTTTGCGAATCTTCAAAGAGTCTACCCTCACATCTCTGGTAGCTATTTACTTTAAAGTGCATCAGGACTCAATGACCCTGTCAAAATGTAAGTGTATACATTTGTGTCTATATATATACATATATAATGGCTAAAGACCCAAACTACTATTGTTTATAAAATGTTTAATTAGAATCCTTTTTGTAGTACTTAAAATGAATTTTTTTGGCATAAATAAGACTTTAGGACTTGGTAATACTACATCCACATGAAAATATTTCAGCGAGAATTAGTGTACCTAGTCTGTTGCTTTAAAAAGTAAATGTACGGCCAGGAATGGACGCTCACACCTGTAATCCCAGCATTTTGGGAGGCAGAGGAGGCGGATCACGAGGTCAGGAGTTCGAGACCAGCTTGACCAACATGGAGAAACCCCACCTCTACTAAAAAAAAAAAAAATTAGCTGGTTGTGGTGGCAGGCATCTGTAGTCCCAGCTACTTGGGAGGCTGAGGCAGGGAAATCGCTGGAATCCGGGAGGTGGAGGTTGCAGTGGGCTGAAATCACACCACTGCACTCCAGCCTGGCAAGAGTGAGACTCTGTCTCAAAATAAAGGTAAATGTACTACTCACAAATGAGAAACTTAAACTTGTTACATTCATGAACAGTACTAACTAAACAAAGAGATTTTAGATCAGATAAACATAATGTTTATGGCTATCAATAGAAGATTCAAATTAATGAATTTTCTAACGTTCTTTCTGTATATGGAACTAAGTCCAAATTCAGAAATAAAGGACATAGTTAATCTGTAACTGGAGATACACTAAAATATCAAATGACAGAACAAAAGATGCAATGTGTATCAAAGTTGTTTATAAGTATAGTTAAACGTAGTCAGATGTATCTCTATTTAAATATATACGTGGTGTGCCATAGGACAAGTATATAATCTAATAAATGCTCTCCTCTCCAGCTGAAACACATAGCACTTTGTGTTTTATCCCTTCTACTACTTTTCTCAAACAAACAAGTACCTAGTATGCCTGCCATATCCCCACCATGAGTTTATCATTTCCCTTTAATGTTCTCAGTAAGTGAAAATATGAATATTGAACAAGAGGCACAAAGCTGGAAAAGACAACAATGGGATCAAACTAACTTACAATCCACAAAGGTGATAGCAAGACCCTCTTCAACTGAGGCCAAAATAGCCAGGATCTGAGGAAGAATTGAGAAGAGAAGTTAGGTAACTCTCTACAGGCAGTGAAGTAGAAGTAACTATCCACAGGCAGTAACAGCTGAGAGGCTGTAATGGAATCCAGATGCAAGAACAGATAAAATGAAACTGGTACTTGAGGACATCCATGGGTACTAACAAGGATGTGTGTTCATAAGTGCAATGGTGGAATCACTGGAAATTTACATGAGAGGCTTTGTGGAATCTTTAGTTAGAGGCTTTGGGCATTTACAGCCTACACATCTAAAAGAACTGTATAAGCCCAAGTTTACACTATCCTAAGGCAAAGAATATACTCCTCTGCCTTGCTGGATTACCTTTTCCTACTCTTGTAGCTAAAAGTGAAGTAAATTCTGAAATGAAATAAAATGTTACTCTTTTATTTGTCAAACAGTAATCCCAGAAGTCACATAGGCAAATCAAGATTCCACTGTTAAACCTAGTGGCTAATGTCTCCAATTTATTCAGGTGTACTGTTTATACTCATGCTATTAATGCGT
Organism: Cebus imitator; assembly: GCF_001604975.1. NCBI lineage: Eukaryota > Metazoa > Chordata > Mammalia > Primates > Cebidae > Cebus > Cebus imitator. Next base: position 7,207,728 of record NW_016107428.1, read on the forward strand.
TAACAGTTGTCCACTGTTGTCAAGTTGTCCACTGTTAACGCATTACTAGTATAATGTTATACATCAAATATGGCGTTACCTTGATCATGTTGTTGTTGTTGTTGTTTTTCCCACAGTAGAAAAAATGGTATAAATCTAGAGTTTCCGACCATTGGAATTTAGTTATTTTAACAATCCATTTTTACCTTAGGCACTTTTGGCAACCATGGGGCAATGAATTAAATCCAATGGTATAGACTAAACAATTGAACTGCTCCAATCCAGGAAGCAAATAGCTATGAGCACTTTTTCTTTAATTTTAACAGACCTCTTTAATAGTCTCCTGATATTCTCCAAGAATAGACAATAAAATTCATATTTGAAAAATAGCAAGAAAATTTGTTTAAGTTTGAATCATGTTTCCATCCATCAATCTTGCAATGGTTACCAAGAAAACAAGTCTCCTTACCATTCAAAGCTCTATTTTCATAGGTGTAAGAAGACAAGATCCACTTTGTTCATGGTGGCTGCCAAAAACTAACCAAAGGCTTTTTGTGGGTATTTAACCTTTGAGAAACCAAACAGCTGTACATTTCATTACATTTCATCAATTATTCAAAGACTTTTTTCTTAATAGGTAAACTATAGCAAATTCAAAATAGCTTCCTTTTGTGAACAAAGTTTGATGAAATGAGCAGAATGCTTGAGGTGAGATTATAAACAATGCTGCATCTACTAAATCTCTAAGATCAGACTTCTTTTACGGTTGATGAAACAGACTATTTGATATGCACAGCAGTCATCGGTGACAGTGATCATCATATATCCCTTCATACATTTTCCAGAAATGATTAGTACATGGATTCCATACTACCAAACAAAACCATGCTTCAACTACTTCCCTCAAACATTACAAAACTAATTTCCTGTTTTCAATATTGTAAAAATAGACTTGTCTTCTCCAAAGGATCTTGCTGTCCATACTGATGGATCTGTGTGTTCCCTCTTATCACTGGCCCTAAATGCATAAATCATCTTCATCATTCCTTAAGTCCAATCTTACATAAAATTGCATAATGCATGGAGTAAAAGAGGAATGAAGACAAAGCATGGAACCCTATATAAATGTGTTGACCCAAAAGCAATCACACCAACAGCCAGAGGAAGTGGAAATTGTGAAGCAGTCTTCAACAATTTACTGTAAAGAGACAGAGAAATATACATCACTTATGTGAACCACACTGTGAGCCAAAATGGAATATAGCAATCTTTTATATAGTTTTGGAAAAGATAAATATTCCAAGTGATTTTAAATGAATTTTTTATGTTATAAATTTACCTATTTATAATTTTTAAAAAGATCAATACAAGCCATATGTGGCTATAAAAGAAAAATATTTCTATTTAAAAAATAGCCAGTTTCATTTAGTCTAATTTTAACAATAGAAAAATACTAGTTAGACTTTTATTTAGTAATTATACCTCTAGAAACTTATCCTAACAAAAATAATCAATAATGTTCAATAAGACATAGCTATAGAAATGTTTATTTTAACCCTACTTATAAGAGAAAAAGACCAACCAAACAAAAAAAGAACCATCTTAAATTCTCAAAACAAGGAATATAGAAGATACTATTTTTAAAAGAAAAACACTATCAGGAAAGACGATTACCTTTTTACTTTGAAAATAGAGAAACTGAGAATAAGAGGGGTTAAGAAATCTGGCTAAAGACAGAGCTATTAAATGGCACAGCCAGGATTTAAACTCCAGGTCAGCCTGATTCTCGAATATCTGCAAATATCTGTCATAATCAACTGAAAAGACTCCCAGGGCAAACAAGTGAATGAAAACTCAAGTTTTATTATGGAAAATTGGAAACTACAAAAGTAGACTAACAGTATAATAAACCTTCATGCAATCATTACCCAGCCTCAAAACCTATCAAATCATGGCCAATTTTATTTTGGCTATATCCTCATCCACTTCTCTTGTACTTTTGGGAAGCAAATCTTATCATGTCTTTTAAGGGTTAACTTCATAAAGAAAAATACTGTATTATATGTTATCAAGTAAAACCTATAATTAAGAAAGCAAATATAATACACTTGCATGTAAACCATAATACTGTTACAGCTTTACTTTTAGGAATAGTCAAATTAATTAGAAATAAAGAGTATGCTTTAGACATAAAGAGTGAAAAAGGAAAAGAACAGATATGAGAAAAAGAAAGATTAAACTACTGTACCTTGATTTTATTGAAACAGTGTAAGTATTTCCAAGAATTGCCATAGTTGGAATAAGGATAAATGCCAAAGGTTTACATGGATCAGGATTAAGTTTAAAATAATACCTATAATAAAAAAAAAATAACACACAAATCAACAATGACCTGATCATTTTAAATTATCAGAGTCAATAAAAACATTACAGTAGCAATATGGATATAAGAGAACTCTAAATAGTTAATGAAATATTTGATAAGTAGTTTTTGCTCTATATCATCTTAGTATCCACGGTTTTATAAAGAGAAATATGATCAGAAACTACTAAAGGAAATAAAAATATCCAGTATGAAAGTACTTCCTTTTTATAAGCAGCATATGTTTAAAAGGGCACATGTAAAGTTTTTTTAAAAAACGAATTACTTAAAATACATGAGTGGTACTCTATAACAAAAAAGATAAAATGAAGGCTCATAAAGTTAATTGTCCCTTATCTTTTTAAAAATCCAATTCATTTCTCGCATTCACTGACTATAAGATGTCTACAGCCTTTCAGAATCAAAAATTTGTGCTTCTCAGCAGGGCACGGTGGCTCATGCTTGTAAGCCCAGAACTTTGAAAGGCCGAGGCGGGCAGATCATGAGGTCAGGAGTTCAAGACCAGCCTGGCCAACATGGTGAAACCCCGTCTCTACTAAAAATACAAAAATTAGCTGGGCATGGTGGTGTGCTCCGGTAATCCCAGCTACTCAGGAGGCTGTGGCAGGAGAATTGCTTGAACCAGGACCTGGGAAGTGGAGGTTGCAGTGAGCCGAAATGATGCCACTGTATTCCACCCTGGGCTACAGAGTGAGACTCTTGTCTCCAAAAAAAAAAAAAAAAAAAAAAATGTGCTCCTCAAATAATTCTGACAGCAAATCTGTGAACAAAATCTGGATATTGACTAAAATAAGGAACAAAAGAAGGATATTAAAATCTGGTAGCCTTTGATTTAATTTGAACTTATTTTGATTCTGCAACTTAAATTCCCAGTATTTAGATAACTTGAAAGCTTTATATTATTTTTGAAAAGTATATTGAGTAGGGGTTCATCTACTACTTGGATGAAGTGGTCTTTTATTTAGCCATTGACCAATGAATAAAAATACGATTCACTATTTTGGGCTGATTTTTTGAAAAGTTTATATTCCCAAAGTTTATATATACATAGTAAGAGAGGAAATGTGAATGTGTTAAAAATAAATTGCTTTAACCTGGGAGGCAGAAGTTGCAGTGAACTGAGATTGCACCACTGCACTCCAGCCTGGGCAACTGAGTGAGACTCTGTCTCAAAAAAATAAAATAAAATAAAATAAAATAAAATAATTAATTTCAGATAACATATAGCTTCCTGTTCCTGAGGAATTTTCATGAACCATTAGGAATCTAGCAAGTCTCTGCTTAGGGATATTTATTGTTTGAACCACATAAACAATAATTATATAAATAAAACACACCTAAGATTCTTTAGCCAATAAATTAGAGAAGGCATGCTGAGTAATACAATCCATGTTAATAAGTTAATCACAGTACTGTGCATGCGAAGGCTATCTTCAGCATCGTTGGCAGATAAACGAAGGTGGTGTACTGAGGAGTCTTTATGGTGATTGGATTTTTTTTCGCTTCTTCTGGAGTGTTTGGGATTCTATAAAACAATAAAGTAAAAGTACCAAAATACTAACTAATTGAAAGTATACTTTATTTAGAATCATACTGATTACTACATAGCTAAATAAGTACATCTTTCCATTACCAAACTGACATAAAATCTTGAAATTATTTTGCTTAAAAATACTTTAAAATAGTTATAAAACTTTTATTCTTTTGACCTGCTAGTTCTACTCTGGAGAATATATATCCTCTAAGTAATTATTCAAAATAAAATTTAATAGATAATAACTTGTAAAAAATGACACAGGTACTGACAAAGATGAACTTATAAATCTTTTAAAATATTCATTAAGTTCATGTTACTTAAATTCATAATACTGCATCATTTAAACACTATGAAATCCTAACCTTAAAAAAAGATAAACTCGTATCTCCCCATGTTCTTTCATTTTAAAGTTATATAAAGTTTTGAAAATAAAACTTACCACAGGCTGGCTATTTTTAAAAGTTGTTAAGCTAGCTTGCAGATGAACAATCTAAGAAAAAGAAATCACTGTTTAATTTCACCCTTATTTTGAAACAAAAAGTATAAATATTTGGCATTAAAAATGAGAAGCACTGTAATCTGAAATTTTTAAAATGTGAACTGAGAGTCATTTAAAAACATTCTTATACAAAACAACAACTACACATGCTGGCTATCATGGCAAAAAACAAACAAACAAACAAATGGAAACATAAACAAAACAACAAAACTTCCAGAGTATAGTGGGACCAGGATATACTGCATACCTTTTATAGCCTGTAAAAGCCTATGTTTGAATGATGCTTTGTTATAGCAACTTAATGTGTCTTGTAAGTCAAAGATTTCATTATCTTCAATACAGTAAGAGAATATAATACATTTTAAATATTTTAAGTCCTTGAAAAACAGAACTCAATTATATAGAGTGGTCAAATGTTTATAAGAACTGGAAAAAAAATCTTTAAATGTATTAGGGTTACTTAAGTATTTAAGGAACCTTTGCTTAGAGGGTCGGTGGTTTGAAATACCTAATTTTTAAAATACTAAAATTATTATTTATAAATCAAAGTAGCCATAATTTTTCAGAAGCATATAAATTTCCTTTGGAAAACTGAAAATAATCTATGATATGCATGTATTTAGCTTACATCTTAAAAAATTTCCTTTTTAGGGAAAAAAAAAGCATTATCTACTCTGATGTTAACCATCTATTCCTAAGAATTACATGGAGAGAATGCACCTGTATCACCTCCTAGATTTTTTTTTTTTGCAAAGCTGACAGCTTTATCAGAAGTGTTTTTCACTTCTTCAGTAAAATTATTAGCCTAATTATTTCTATTGTCATCTTCTAATCCTTCAGCAACAATTGTAACACTTTGGATTATCTCAACATGATTAATAGCTTGATCCTTCTGACACAAATTTACTTCTTTTTTTGTCTCTTACCCATGTTCAAAGAGTGTAACTATAAACCATTTTATAATATAAAACGTAAAACAAAAAGTTAACACTTGCAAGACTAAGAAGCAAGCAGATACAGATGATATCTTCTCCCTTTCCTTTTCCTTTTTAACAACAACAAAAAAACCCAACTCAGATCAATAATTTCTGTCTTCCAGTTAGCTGTACGTAATTTAAATAACTAAGATGTTTTTAAAAATCTTTACATTCAAACCTGCTATGTAACAGGTTACTACAGCGTTAATGAGAGTTTTTGTTAACGATGCCTACAGTACATCTTACATGTGCCTAATACAAAACAATCATTTTTGCTTTACTGATTTGACATACCTTAAACACATAGTAAAGATAAGAAAGAAGTATGGCAAGTGCTCCACAAGTTGTCCAACTAACTATGATCAAAACAATTGTCAAAAAAGGCAAGTCTGGTGGTATCATCTTGATATCTTTAGGCAGTTCAGAGGGTCTGGAATTATAAGAATAAAGTTTAAAATACATATTAACAGATATTTATGTAGTCACATATAAGAAGAAAACAATATAGTACCTTTCCAGTCTCTCTTGCTTATATGTAAATACATAACGTAAACAGTAAGGTATTTTTTAAATAAAGGCAAGTGGTCTCAAATACTTGATTTTCAGTTCTGTAATATATTGTGATAACTTGTCTACCATTTTGATACTCTATAGCCGATACTTGTTCTACAGGTCAAAAAATGTTACCAAAGATAACCATTAATTATACACCCTGTGGCATACATCCCCAGTCTTGACAGGAGGAGAAGCTATGTTCTATTTCTTAAAGCCTAGAGACTACTCAGACCCTTGGTGGTGGTACTATCAGAACTGCTATCTGAAGCATTTCAGAAGGGTGGACGAAGAAGCACCACACCATAATCCCCTCTGGGACAGGAAATCACATGACATGTCTGGTAAGGAGGAGTGGCAATAGGCACTAAATTGATGATGATCTACCAGGAAAGCCTACCAGTAACTTCAGATTCAAACTGTGTCATTGGGCCATAATAAAACTCTAGGCAATGTTTTTGGAGCTTTTATACATCTCATCTAATCTGAGCCTAACATCTGGATTACAGTCTCTTGCCCCTTGGTTTCATTATAGAAGTCAGCATATAAAAGCTACACCACAGGAGAAACAATCCCTCCCGGGAAAGATTCACGACCATGACGTTTAAAACTATCTGCGTGACTTGCCAAACATTTTTTTTATTAACTCTTGAACACTAAGGTTAAAATCAAAGCTAGCATTTAACTTGGAATAAATGATTAGCTTTCACAGACATAACTTTGAACACTAACCCATACTTTTGCTAGTGATATATTTTTCCTTTGAAAATAGTTTAGTCGAAATAATTAATTTCAGGTTTCTTATCAGAATATATATATTTTGCTTAATTAAAGCAATAAGAAAGCTGTTAATCATTCATTCTTTACCTTTTCAAAGCTAGCCACAATGAAGAAAGAAGTCTCACAGATGCAGAAGAGAGCAGGCCACTCCAGTAGGCAGTACACGTTCCGAAAAGAAAGAGAATCAACGATACCAGGGGAAAACACATACTCTGACTAGTTAAAACGATGGCATCTAATTCTGGTAACAACAATACATCCCATAATTCTTTAAACCATTTATACCTGTGGAGAAAAGAAAATATAAAAGCAAAAAACCCAACAACTGAAATTTAAGGACTTAATATTTGAGGTGTCTGACCATTCAAGAGAGTCTCTAAAGCTCCATGATATTTAATTTATAATTATACTGAAAAACAAATTTTTAATTCTTTGTCTGGAACAAGTTATTTATTTTCCAAGTGAGCCTACTGATCTTTCAAGATCGGAGTTTCAATATGGCTTTACTACTCTCTATTGATCCTTATAAAAAGTAATATGTTCTTTTTTTTTTTTTTTAGAAAGCCAAGTTAGTTGTAATGCGGGAAAAAAGAGATCTACACATTGATGCTTAACCAAAAAACATAAAATGTGACTAAATTAAGAATGGAATGCTAATTAGGGTAGAGAGGTCTAAAATATACTTTTAAAAATGATCAGAGACGTGCTGTTTCATCAATACCCTGTAATGATTTATGTTTGAATGTAGGATACTCACAGATCATGGACCTATTTGCAAACATTAAAGGCAGTCTAGGTATGGACTGATATATATAGTGAATAATTACTTTTGAAATGATTATACCATTGAAGTAAACATTGATATACTTATTAGACCTTTGCCTAAGAGAAAAAAATCCCATTTAATGAAACAAGTCAACTACCAAATCTGTATGAAAATTTACATTGCATTATGGAACCAAATATAATATTATATGTAAAACACAATTAAAATCATTATCACAGATAATAAAACTTACCCCAAAAGAAACTTAATGATAATTACAAAAGGATCAACTTTGTATGGTTTGGCTTCTTTATCCAACATGGTAGCATATTCTAGGCAACAACCTGGTGATTAAAAAAAAAAAAAATTATATGCAATTCACAGTAATTAAGCATGAGATATACTATATCCCACGTTCTCTAGAAGAACAACATATTAGCTTTGCACAGTGGCAATATCGTAGCCAATGAGGTTTATCCAAGGCATGATTATTGCTAATTGAAAACTTTTCCCAATACCCCACCACAACGACTTGAAATATAGTCAGCACTGGCAATATTTGAGTCTCTACAGAGACTGAATTAAAGAAATAAAAAAAGCAACATATTTTATGCCAGAGAAAGCAAGGGTCTTCATTACTATCACAGAGACTCTTTTTGAAAGATTAAAAATAGCTGTAATTCAATAGTTCTTATATTAGAGTACACATTCAATCACTTATAAAAACAAATTCAGGAAGTCAAAGCTGGGTTTCACTAGCTGTATTTTCACAAAGCTCCACAAGTGATTAAAATAAAATAGCTCTATTGAACACAATTCTCATATAATTCTTCGAATTCAAGTATATACAATTCAGTGGTTTTTAGTATATTCAGAGTTGTATATCCATCACCACAGTCTTAGAACATTTTCATTACCCACAAAAGAAAGTTTTCCTTTAACTATCACCCCACAAATTCCCACCCCTTGGTAACCACTAATTTATTTTCCCTTTCTACAGATAGGCCTATTCTGAACACTTCATATACATGAATCATAATATGTGGTCCTTTGTGATAGGCTCTCCCACTTAGCATTTTTCAAGATTCATCCATGTTGTAACATACCAGTACTTCATTTAATTGCTTTTTATTCAAATTCCTTTTATTCCATTGTATGAATATACTACATTTTATTTTTCCATTCATCAACTGACAAACACTTAGGTTGTTTCTGCTTTTTGGCTGTTATGAATAATACTCCTATGAATATTTGTATATAAATTTTTGTATGAATAGATGCTTTTATTTTTCTTGATTATATTCCTAAAAATGCAGATTCTGAGTTATGCAATAACTCTATATTTAACCATTTGAGGAACTGTCAGACTATTTTTCACAGTAGTAATACTATTTTACACGCACACCAGCAGTGTATGAGGGTTCCAGGTTTTCCACATCCTCATTAAAACTTGTTATTATTTGTCTCTTTTTAAATTATAGTCATTCTAGTGGGTATAATCCACAAGTGATTTTTCATAAGCATCTTTGGTTCAAAACTACATCTTTAATTGGTTGGAGACATAATCCCATACTTAAAGCCTCTAGATTAACCGACATCAAATATCCCCCTAGATATACATTCTGTATGTTTGATAATCAATTATCAAGTCAGTTGAAACCAAGAAAAAATTAGACTTTTTTCAGACTTTCAAAACAAGATAGACATTTAAACTCAAGTCTGTTTGATGTCAGTCAGAATAATCTCTTAATTAAAAGGCTGAGTCTGGGGCAGATCAACTGAATATTGCTTACCTCTTCCTGGAATACAGGTTAAATCAAATTAAAATTAACACTAAAGGCAGACTTGAAGTCATATAAAAGTCACTGAAGGGCACTGAGTAGCTGCAGAAAGATTTGAGTGGAAGGAATTTATGGACTGCTTTAATATATTTAGGCCCAACTCTTTCGTCCCATCTCCTGCCTCCCTTAATCACTGTCCAAGCCCAACAAAACAAGTTTAGCCTCCTGGGAAACTGTAATAACTGTTACACTCCAGGGAAGACTTTGCCCATTGTACTACAGTTTCTATATCTGCTTTTCCAGATCCATTCTTTACCCCTCACTTTTTCCTGAATTCTGGAAGGCTGACTTTTACAGACTGGCCTCTAGTTAAGTTCAGTGAATTAGAGGTATTGGCAGATAGGAGGGTAGGAGAAAATAAGGTTAGTGTGCATGTATTTTCTCATCTTTATCCTGCTTAGCCACAGGTTGACAGTGGCTAGAGTGTTCCTGCACCTAAGGCTACAGCTTCAGGAATGCTGTTCACCTCTATAGCCCTCTAGGTTTGTTCCCTCTCTTGTCCTTGTACCTCTGAGTATCAGATGGCTCTGTTGCTAGTTCAGCACCTTATCATTTCTTGTTGGTTTCTCCTAACCCTACACATGCCTTTGAAATAGTCCATTAAAATTTCAATTATTCCATTCAGTATGCCAGCACCTAACTGACACAGTTGATACAGTTCAATATGCCTACTGTGTGTCTGGCATTATCATAGGCACTAGGAATAGAATGGAGAACAAGATGAGGCTGTACACTTTAAGAAGCCTTCAGACTACAGGAAGGAAACTTCAAGTGCCAGGGTATAAAATGGAGAACACAAGTGAGGAATTTTTGGGGGGATGTCTTAAAACTTAGAGGATCCCTGCTCTCCCAAATCCTTGCTAATTTGGGAGAGAAGGACCATCAGTTTAAGAAATCATCTGTCTTCCTTAGCCACATGTAGGATGAAAAGGTAATTGAAGCATTGGCTGTTGGAAGGAGAGGAGGAAGGAGGGAAGGAGGAAGGAATGACAGACAAACGGAAGAAAGAAAAAATGGAAGGGAGGGAGGGAAAGAGGAAGAGGAAAAGAGACGAGAGAGAAAGAAGGGGAAGAAAGAAAAGGAAACAAGCTAGGATGACATGGAAGGAAATTAGGGAGTAGGTATCTCTTATTAGAAGTATACATATTATGAACTATTCTTGCAGCAGCAACAGCAAAAAAAGAATAGGGGTGGGGATGGGTGGGAAATAATCTGAATCTGATCACACCTACAGCTCTAATTATTAATTTATATAAAATAGAAAAACATGTTCAACTCCACCATGGGGAATGGAATCAGCAAAATCCAAACTAGCAAAATCCACTTTGTAGAAAATGAAAAAGTATATTAAAAAAAGTTTTATTAGATTAAAAAGTATAAGGGGAGAAAAAGAGATGGAGAATAGATTAAGAAACAATGTTTAAACTGTGAAAGCTGTCAGAATCAAAATGGCGTCACAGTGTTTAAAAAAAAAAAACTCTGACAAATACAGCCAGGAATGAAGGGAGGGTTCTCATGCTTGTATACCTAATAACAAAACTATCACAGAAGACTCTGCAAAAACCACAACTCTGCAGAAAGGCCACTGCAACTTTACCAAAAAATGAAACAAAACTTCTCTGAAGACATCTGCCCAGCAACTACTTGTCTCACCTCAGGCTGGCACCACCCTTGTAAGGGATCTTTGTAGTCAAGGATAATTATTTCAAAACAATTATGTAATCCTCCTCATTTTTTCTTTAACACCCATTGTCTTCCTTTACTTTCCTGAATTTGCAAACAATTTACTATGACTTGTAGATTCCTGTTGCAATAACCTATTCCCAAATAAACATTATTTTCTTTTAGAGAGCCTCTCTCTGTTATTTAGGTTGACATTAACAGTATCCAGAGGTAGGACATGGAACACGATTACTTTCAGACAGTTGATGATACTGAGAACTGCTGTGCAGTACTTACTTGAGCCCCTGGAGCTCTCTGCTTCCACGGCACACCTTTTGTCAGGCCAACGCCCTCTAAAATCAAGGTAGAACCTCTTGACTTTATTCTGTGTCTGGTAAATAAAGGACCTTACATCTCTCCTGGGATGACAGAAGACCTTTTGTCTTTTCTGGCAAGTCTTTCCTGGTGTAAAGACAAATGTCTTTGTGGTTTGAGGACCCTACTTTCTATGGAATTTACATTCTGTTTGTTAGACATGCCTTTTCTGGGGAATTTACTTTTGGTTTTCTGTGTGCCTATTTTAATGTTTTACTTGATCTGCATTCTGGGTTAAATTTTTTTTTTTAATTTATTTATTTTCCCATTTATTTATTTTATTGTATTTTAGGTTTTGGGGTACATGTGAAGAACATGCAAAATTGTTGCATAGGAACACACATGGCAGTGTGATTTGCTGCCTTCCTCCCCATCACCTACATCTGGCGTTTCTCCCCCTGCTATCCCCCCCAGCTCCCCACCCCCCACCGTCCCTCCCCTATTTC
>NW_016107428.1:7225844-7231417 GCF_001604975.1 Cebus imitator
GCTGGCCGGCGCTGGCCGGCACAGCCGCGCTGGCCGAAACAGCCGCGCTGGCGATCGTGGAGCACCTCTGCCCGGGAATTTCCTAGTCTGTGGGCAATAAAAACACGGCGTCCACTCACCCTCTGCGCTTTCACTGGGAGCTGCAATCCTGAGCTGTTCCTAAACGGCCATCTTGGATCCCTCTGGGTTAAAATTTATGTGAACATTTTTATCTCGGTTTCTTTTGATTTGGTCCTGTGTCTGTACATGATCTGGCTCTTTTCCCTTGTGTGCTTATGAAAATCTTCCAACAGCAAAATAAAATTCTAAATGGTGGGTGCAGAACGGCTAATTAGACATATGACTAGTGACTAATGTGGTCACTATCATCTAAATTACTGGTCCAACCTCTTGACATTCTCCAACAGTTTATAGGATTTTCTTTGCTCTTAATATATTAAGAAAAAAATGGAATGGTATTCTCAAACATTAATTAAGGGATGCCAGGTTTATTGGAATCCAACAGGCTATGGCCTGTTCTCACACACATTTTTAAACTGCTGAGCAAATTATATCAAGGAAAATTCAGAGCACAAGTGGCCATTATTCAAAGTAAAACACTGTGTAACTACAGAGTTAATATGTAAAGACTTCCATGTTCACTAGCTCTTTTTTTAAAAAATGTTTTCTGCCTACTTTAAATCTGCTAACTTTTCTATGGTCTTGAGATAAAACTCACTGCTTACGGCATTCTGGTCAAGATTTTTTAGAAGTCTTAAAGCGCTTTAAGTTAATAACTTTAAAAATTACAGCAGTTCCATGGTAACTAGTAACCTAGACACCTTTTGGAAAGGCGAACTTGAGTTTGCCTGACCAACAGTTGCTTAGGATGATAGAATAGTTAAATTGAAAGAAAATCTTAGAGAAAATAAAAAGAACTAGATAAATATTTATACAGGTTAGGCTCTGTGGTTAAACAGGTCAAAATATTGGGCTCAGAGCAATAATATGAGGTTTCTCTGTTTGGCATAAAAATTTTGCTTTTATTGCCATGCAAGAACCAAAAAAAAAAAACCTAGAAGAAAGCCCTGCTAAAATGTCTCTCTACCCCCACTGACTAGTCAAGCAAACCAGACCAACAAACAAAAGATAAACTGTAGGTTACTTGGATATTTTGTTTTTCTTAAACAATTGCTGCCAGTCCTAGCTAAACATTGAAAATGTAACCCTTAAATTCATCTAAAACTGAAAAAAAGAAAGAAAGGAAAAAAAGAGTGAAAGAGGTTTTGAAAAAATCAAACTACTATGGAGGCTACTTTACCTCAAATTTTGGTCCACAGTCTTAATTATATATGTGAGTTCAATAAAATTTAGCCAAATGAATAGGTCCCAATTTTGTCAGAAATATAATTTGGTTTATAAACCAGTGAGTTTGTATTACTACTTTATAATTAAAATTCCAAAATGAAAGCTATAAGGCCTTTGAGTATGACTACGTATGTTCAGGTATATTTACACATATGTAAATGTATTGGCAGAGTTGGCCAAAAATCCCTTAAGAAATTCTATTCAGATTGGCTTCAATAAATGAGTACTCATATAAATTATATAATAATTAACCCAGGTGTCTTTTAGTCCAGTGACTTAAGTAAATCTTTAATAAAAAAGCTGGTTCTCATCTATTAAATAGTAAAATAAGTGACAATTCAAATTACCTGTTAAATTTAAGGTTACTAAGAGTTAAATTTCTAATTAAAAATATAAATTATAATAAAAATTCTAATTAATACAAAATATATCAAAAAATGTATTATTGATGAGAAAAATTACAAGAAAGGCATAAAAATGTGTTCTTTATTGAGAACAAATAATTTTGTCTAATTTGGATGTTAAACGTTGTTTCAAAATACAGATCTAGGAAAAAAATAGAAACAAGATAGAAAGAAACCAATAAGTAAGAGAGAGATGTGAAGAATGTTATCAAAGGTCTAAGTCATGAAAAAAGTTTATAAAGAGTGACTTCATGAAAGAAAATTTTGCATGTGATCGAATTGGCTATAAAACAGATTTGTATCTTTCTAAAGATTAAACTTCAATATTAAAGATATACTAATGCAAAACTAAAAATTTGGTCACCTATGTAAAAGCACCAAGGCTTTCTTGAATATACATTTACACGTAGAAAAGGTTTTGATTTTTAAATCTGAAATCTGTTTCATTAATAGCCATCCTCTACATCGTACAGAGTTTCTGTTTCTGCCACATTTCCTCCTGAGATCTGCTCTTCCTTTCTTCCTTTGAGAAGGCCTCAGATGACAACCTCTCTTTCAACCATTTTTGTCAGCTCCTGTTAACTTTTTTCTCCAGTTCCAACTGTACTATTTAAAGCTGAAAATATTCATCTAGAAAGCCTAGATAAACAATGTTTTCCTCTTGGATAACTTGATTCTACATTCTTGGCTTTTCATGATACATCTGAATTGTTCCATGTAATCAGGAAACCATGTCAAATGTTTTTACTTTATCTAAGAGCCACGTATTCCTCTGCTCCCAATACTAGTTTTCTTGTTTATATTCCTCTGTAATATGGGTTTACACTTATAACCTTAGACACAGTCTTCCTGTATCTGATTAAATTCAAGTACCCTCTTCATTAGGTTCATTCAAGTTCTGGGTTATCTAAATGAGTTTTCCATAATAAGATACAGAAGACGCAGTCACACTGCACAGACTTTTCTTTACCTTTTGGTAATAAAGAACCTAATAAAGATAACACAGGAAATTACATAGTACTGACATTTTATGGGATAATTTCCTGTGTTATTTTTATTAGGTTTTTTTATTACTTAGGAAAACTGAGCTTTAAAAGGTTAAGATTTTTACATCCATATAATTTTCTGTATTGCTTTTGAAGTCTTGAACAATGAGAACGCATGGACACATCACATACTGGGGCCTGTCGCAGGGTGGGGGGCGAGGGGAGAGATAGCATTAGGAGAAATACCTAATGTAGATGACAGGGTGATGGATGCAGCAAAACCACCATGGCACATGTATACCTATGTAACAAATCTGCACGTTCTGCACATATACCCCAGAACTTAAAATATAATAATAAACAAAAAAACTAACTACTATTATTTCACAGTGACCTGTGACCCTCGTTGGATCAAGTGTTTTGAACCTTTTGGTATCTTTGGCAAGCTTCCCAAAGATGAAAATTTCTTTTCTCTTCTTTTTTTTGGTGGAGGAGTGCAATGGCACACTCATGGCTCACTGCAGGCTCAACCTTCCAAGCTTAAGTGATCCTCCCTTCTCAGACTCCCAAATGGCTGGGACTACAGGTGTACGCCACCACAACTGGCTAATTATTTTTTATTTTTTGTACAGACAGGGTTTCACCATGTTGCCCAGAATAGTCTTGAACTCCTGGGCTCAAGTGATTCACCCTCCTACGCCCCCTAAAGTGCTGGGAGAACAGGCATAAGCCACCACACACGTGGCTGAAAATTCCAGACTAAGTCATTTTTACCTAGAATTAACTTTCCAATTTTCTAGTTGGGCCACTGAAGAGCCTGCAAGAATATATCTCTCACCTTCTAGAGATATTAAACAACTATGTTTATTTGGTAAATTATATGGAAACATTGTCAAATAAGTGACACTAGATCCTCTTTCAGTTATATTCATGTTATTGATATGCTACAAACTTACATAAATTCATAGAAATCGAATGTTATTAGTCATAATTCTGGCTATGTTAAATCTCCTTTAAAGTTATATTTCTATGGATATGTTATTGATGTCAGCATTCTAAAAATTATGTTAAATTGATAAAAATCTGATGGTCCTGATATGATGCTGTCAGTCATAATTCTAGTGGATATCTTAAAATGCTGCATGTAACAGAAATAACTAAAATTTCCTTGTCAACTGAAGGCTTTCATCAGATTTTAGCCATGACTATTATAAGTTTCTGTCATCCACAATTATTGTCTTAAATTTCTCTCAAAAAGCATTTGCAGTCAGCTGTATTGCAATCAAGCTTTTCATGAAATAACTTTAACAAGAACTCTTTCTCCTCCCCCTCTTTTTTTTTTTTCCTTAAAAGACAGGGTCTTGCTCTGTGGCCCAGGCTGGAGGGCAGTGTTGTAACTGTAGCTCATTGCAACCTTGAACACCTGGGCTCAAGTGATCCTCCCACCTCAGCCTGCTAAATAGCTAGGACTGCAGGCATGCACCACCATACCCAGCTAATGTTTTTTTAACCTTTTTTTTTTTTTTTTGTAGAAATGGGGTCTTCCTATCTTGCCCAGGTTGGTCTCAAACTCCAGGCCTCAAGTGATCCTTCTATCTCGTCCTCCCAAAGCAGTGGGATTACAGAGTGAGCCACAACACCTCTCCAACAAGTGCTATTTTTTTTTGAGATGGAGTCTCGCTCTGTTTCCCAGGCTGGAGTGCAGTGGTGCAATCTTGGCTCACTGCAACCTCTGCCTCCTGGATTCAAGCGATTCTCCTTCCTCAGCCTCCTGAGTAGCTGGGATTACAGGCGCACACAACCAAGACTGACTAATTTTTGTATTTTTAGTAGAGACGGGGCTTTACCATGTTGGCTAGTCTGGTCTCGAACTCCTAACCTCGTAATTCGCCCGCCTTGATCTCCCAAAGTGCTGGGATTATAGGTGTGAGTCACTGCACCCAGCCACAAGTACTCTTAAACATAGATTTCTGAAAACTTTAAGATCAATTAACTAAATAAAAATAACCAAAACACTGATGAAAAAACTTATGGGCTCAGGAAACTACTAATCAAAATAAAGTAGAAGAAAAATTAATTACATGCGATTGACCAACTAGTGTTTTTATGACTTCTACTTGCAATGTTGGTTCTTCACTTAAATGTTTTATTTTCCAGATTTATGGAAAATTTCTCTCTTAAGCTATCAATTCGGTAAAATATACTTTTGTGAACAAAGATGGAATCATATACTTTTTCTCTCTACTTGGTTCCTACAAAATTTGGAAACTATCTTGAGTATTCTTATAGCTGTATGATTTTTTTTGCATAAGTACAATAAAAATCTGAACTCTCTTTATAACAGGATACAACTGGAAATACTGTATTGAATGTTAGTTATATTACCAAGGCTTAATAAAAAATGTTATATTTGAGAAGATGCACAGAATACCTGACTTTAATCCCAACCTGATAGTGAGTAAATAAAAACTGCCAACTGATGGCAGACCTAGAAACCTTAAGACCTTAAAAACTTGATCGATCCAAGATGGCTATTTAGGAACAGCTCAGGATTTCAGCTCCCAGTGAAAGCGCAGAGGGTGAGTGGACGCCGCATTTTTATTGCCCATAGCCTAGGCAATTCCCAGGCGGAGGAACTCCACGGGTTGCCAGCGCGGCTGCTTTGTGGGCGCTCCAGACCAGCGGTTCTCCATACAAAATACACCAGTCCGGGTGCCCTTTTGGCTGGTGATTGGAGCCACAGGAAGTCGCCCATTCGTCTGTTTAAAAAGGGGATTATGCAGAGAACCAGGACAGTAGATTCCAGGGCAAAAAAAGCGCCACAAATCTCAGTGCC